>NC_089590.1:12455435-12755435 GCF_019320115.1 Miscanthus floridulus
CTGTATAGATGAAAGGGATTTTTTTTTTGGAATTGTAACGATTTTGCTGATGTTAAGAAATATAGGTTTTTGGTAGAGCTAACAAAAGAGAAAAGCCTAGATTTCATTGCCTTATCGAAAACCGGAAGAGCTTTGTGCTGGTCGGGATTTTATTTGGCATTGTAAGTCTCCACATGGTCGGTCTGATGGCATGCTTCTCGGCATTAATTTAGTAACTTTTGACATTGGTGAAATTGAGGAGGGTGAGATTTTATTAGATTTAAGTTGCGAAACAAGGAAGATGACTTCAAATTTAATTTGGTGTCAATATATGGGCTGGCGCAGAATGAACATAAAGAAAATTTCTTATATGAGGTTGTGCATATGTGTTCAAAGGAAACCTTACCTATTGTTTTAGGTGGTGACTTTAACATTATTTGCGGACCAGACGAGAAGAATAATGATACGGCCTTTCTTATTTAACGCAATCATTGATGTGTTAAACTTGAGAGAAAGAAATGTCATGTAGGAAGTACACATGGGCTAATAATTTACAATGCCAGACCTTTGAAAAATTGGACTGGGTCTTAGCATGTACTGATTTTGAGTCCAAATTCCCACATATCACTGTTCACACTTTGACTCCACTTTTTCTAAACTCAGGGGGCTCATCCACAACTTATATCAGCCACAATTCAAGTTTGAGTTGGGCTGGTTGCTACGGTATGGTTTCTGTGATATGGTACATGACATATGGCAAAGTGTGGATACAGATAAGAAAGCTGTGCTAGTATCTAAGAGGGTGGGCAAAAACATCAGTGGTGCATATAAGATGGAGAAAAAAAAATACTTTTAACGATGAGTTAGACAAGAAGGCCAAAAATACATTACTAGAGATATTGAAGTTAATTTGAAACATGTCCTGAATGAAAGGTTGGCCGAATTACTTAGAGAAGAGGAACTGAAATGGTATCAAAGAGCGAAGGTTAAACAACTTTTGGAAGGAGATGCTAATACAAAATACTACCATTTAGTGGCAAACGGGAGACATTGTAAAAGTTGTATTTTCCAGTTGGAAGATGGAGATAGAGTAATATGTGGAGATGCTGACCTCAAAAAGCACATCACCACATATTATAAGAATTTGTTTGGTCCGTCTGAAAGTTCCTCCGTCACTCTAGACGAATAAAAAATTGATGATATTCCACAGGTGTCTCAACAGGAAAATGAGTTCTTAATTGATAAATTTTTGGAATCTGAAGTGAGGGCAGCGATTTTCCAAATGGAGCACAACAAAGTACTAGGGTCGGATGGGTTCCACCAGAGTTTTATCAGGTCTTCTGGAATACTATAAAAGAAGACTTGATGTCTTTGTTTCACGAATTCCATCAAGGAACCTTGCCTTTACACTGTCTTAACTTTGGAACTATAATTCTTTTACCAAAGAAGAATGATGCAAAATTAATCCAACAATACAGACCTATATGTCTATTGAATGTCTCATTTAAGATTTTCACAATAGTCGCCACAAACAGGATTGCTACCATTGCCCAAAAAATCATTCGACCAACACAAACGGTGTTTATACCAGGAAGAAATTTCATGCAAGGAGCGGTTATACTTCATGAGACAATTCATGAGTTACACACAAAAAAGCAAGATGAGATTATTTTTAAGATTGATTTTGAAATGGCATACGACAAAGTCAAATGGAGTTTTGTTCAGCAAATGCTAAGGATGAAGGGATTCTCATTGAAATGGTGTAATTGGGTTGAACATTTCACACAAGGTGGAAATGTAAATATAAAAGTTAATGACCAGTTAGGAAATTACTTCCAAACAAGAAATGGATTAAGGCAAGGTGATCCACCATCCCCTATACTATTTAACATAGTGGCAGACATGCTGGCTCTACTCATTGCCAGAGCTAAAGAAGCAGGACAGGTGGAGGGGGTTATTCCACATCTAGGACAGGATGGTCTATCAATCCTTCAGTATGCGGATGACACGGTGATTTTTATGAGCCATGATTTTGAAAAAGCGATAAATATGAAGATTTTATTAAGCACATTTGAACAATTATCTGGCCTAAAATTCAATTTTCATAAAAGTGAAATCGTTTCCTTTGGCAAAGCAAAGGAATATGAAGTGTCATATTCTCAACTGTTCGGTTGTGACATAGGCAAACACCCTTTCTGATACCTAGCACTACCGAAAACATCAAATTTGCCGAGTGTTTTTATGTTTGCCGAGTGTATTCTCTCGCGCACTCGGCAAACAAGTTCTTTGCCGAGTGCTGCACTAAAAACACTCGGCAAAAAAAAAACACTTGGCAAAGAGGAGGTTTGCGAGTGTAAAAAAACACTCGGCAAAGAGGGGGTTTGCCGAGTGTTTTCTTTTTTTGCACTCGGCAAAGAAATAAAATCCTTTTTCTAGGAAAGAAGGAGAAGGAAAAAATGAAAAAAAATTTGCCGAGTGCCTAGATCTAGGACACTCGGCAAAGAAATAAAATATTTTTTCTGGGCAAGAAGGAGAAGAAAAGAAATGAAAAAAACTTTATCGAGTGCCTAGATCTAGAACACTTGGCAAAGGAAAAAAACTTACTGTGTAAAAAAGAGGCAGGAAAAAATAAAAAAAACAAGCTTTGCCGAGTGCCTCCCATCCGGCACTCGGCAAAGCAAAACTCCTACTATAACCCGGCCACACCCACGCGTCCCCCACCGCCCCTCCCCTTCTCCCCGCACGCCCCCTCCCCTTCTCCCCGCGCCGTGCCCGCACGCCCCTTCCCCTTCTCCGCGCACGCGCACGCGCCGCGCCGCCCCCTCCCCTTTTCCCTGCCGGTGGCGCCTCCCCTCCCGGTCGGATTTGGCGGCAGCGCCTCCCCTCCCATGGCGGTAGCCACTCCTCTCCCTGCTGGATCTGGCGGCGGCCCCTCCCCTCCTGGTTGGATCCGGCGACAGCCCAACCAACCCTCCTTGACTCGGCCGCCGCCCCTCCCCTTCTCCCTGGGGCCACCCCCTCCACTCCTTCCCTAGATCCGGGGCGACCCCTCCCCTCTCTCGGATCCAGCGGGTGGCGTGGCGGCGTGGCGGGTGGCATGGTGGCGGGCAGCGTCCGGCGTGGGGCGACAGCGAGCGTGGCGGCGTGGTGGCCGTGGTGGGTGGCGGGCGGTGGCAATTTGTTTTTTTATTTCTTGCGAAAAAGGTTTGCCGAGTGTTTTTTGGGTACTCGGTAACGTCTTTGCCGAGTGCTTGACGAAAAACACTCGGCAAAGTTAGTTTACCGATGAATTTTTTGCCGAGTGCCCATTACCGAGTGTTACACTTGGCAAAACCTTTGCCGAGTGTATTCGTGGTTTTGCTGTGTGCCCTAGGCACATGGCAAAGCTCCCGTTCCTGGTAGTGTAGGCCTACCCATGCGAAATGGAGCTTAATATGCCAACCAAAAAATCAAGGTGGACTGGGGGTACAGGATCTAGACATACAAAACAAATGTCTATTGAGCAAATGGTTTTTTAAACTTTGCAATGAACAAGGGATGTGGCAAGAGCTGTTGAGAAATAAATATATCAAAGATAAACTATAGGTGGCTGCTCAAAAAAGCCAACAGACTCAGATTTCTAGAAATGCCTAATGAATGTGAGAGACACTACTAGGAATATCCACTTCTATGACGGACATCTTTCATCACTTAAGGAGCCAAATTGGTCATAATTTCAGTTTTATGATGAATTTATGACGAAAACCGCTTCGTCATAGAAGTCGTGTCATAGTTGAAATTCTTTGACGAATCCAAAAATATCGTCATAGAATTGTCTTGATCTGTGACGAAAATTAGACCGTCATAGAACTATTTTGGCATACGTGGCAGGGGGCTGCCACACTAGTTGGCGCTTCCATAGGAGATGCTTTCTACTGTGTACATGCTATAGCCAGTTATATTGGAGATGGTTCGGGTATGTGTCACCTTCTTATTGCACAACGTGGCCATCTCTGGTTCTTGCACGTTTCAGGTTCTTACTGGACCACGTATCGGGTCCCCTTTGTTCCACGTGTTAGTTTTCTATTGGCACACATGTCGAGTTGCCGTTGGATCACATGTCACTTCTTCATTGGACCATGTGTCATATTTTTATTGATCCACATGTCCGTTTCTTATTCGACCATGCATCACGGTGCTATCCGTCCACGTGTCACATTTTTATACGTCCATGTGGGTTGACATTTCTTAACATCATCTTTTACTATGTTGTCATCCCTAGCAATAATGCCAGAAATGTTTGTTGGTATTAAGAATACTTGTAAATTTAGAAAGATCATATATGTTGAAGTAATCCGCAAGCGCATAGATAATATACCATCGTAGCATTTCACCCGGGAGTATACCAGGTATTATTATTTATATTTTTCCACAGGGAAGAGCAGTGGCTATAGATATTGACAAATATGCATACTTATGATGGAACCATTAACTAAACATGTGCTCTAACAGGGGTAAGCCAAATGATAAATAAATGATAAGTGTAAGGCATCGATAATAATCTAGAGATAGAAATAAATACTCATAAATATAGTATGGCTAGGCAGGAGATTAGTTAAGAGAAAAGATTCCTAAGTCATTTCTTATTTATTAAGTCTTTTGTACACCCTACTATATATACTTTCATCTATATAATAATTAACTCTACATCTAGGCACAAGGACCACTACTAAGGAAGATCAAGAACAGAGCTTGAGTCCCTTCGCAACCAGGTCCTATTTGTTCTAAAATGAGGAGTGGACTACAAAGGACTCAACGAGAGTGTCACACTCATGATCTATCACATGGCCCAGAATGTAGGGTGCATCCACAGGTAAATAGTATTTAAGCACCACGCTTACATAATGTCAACCACTTAACTCACTCGAGTACTGAGCTAAGCGCTTTTCAAACTTATGCATAAATTTAGTATCAAATATGACTATATCAAGCATACTACTAGAGCAAACTTGGAACATAATAAATAGAAACATAGTATTGAAGTAGCACAAAGCCATGAATAATAGAGAGATACAATGACTATACCAGCCTCTAGATGACGAAACTAGAATTCTGAGCAATAGCCTAACTCTACTTGAATCTTGCTAGCTAGCCTATACTAGAACTTTAAGGAATTGGAGATCTATTCTATTCTCTCTAGAAACCCTAACTTCTGATCCTTCTTGACTTCTGATTGCAGATCAGGGTTATGGCAGGGGGTGGCAGGGGCTGATATATATAGGGCAGAGCGTCAATCCTGAGCCCTTGGATCAAACCGGCTTGAAAGAACGGCGTAGATGTAGGTGCAAACCCTAAGGCGGAGGAGAACTGACATAGCAAGGAGGGGCTTCCCTATGGGCCCCCTAGGATGGCTGACCTACAGTCTATCTCTCACGATCTTCTTCAGTGGGTTGCCCTCTGGTGTCTTCTGGAACTTTCTGGAGTTGTTTTCATTTCGGATAAGCGTGATTAAATCTGACAATTGGGTCCACCTTGATGGATTTTTGAATAAACCCTGCTGAAAACACAGATTCACCAAAACTCAGGGAATTTGTCAGTTTAAACCGCTAAACCTATCTTGGTGATCATATTCATGCATTTCTACAGGTTATATTGATGGTTTATGTTGGATGATAACTATCATCAACAATGTGGCATGGCAATTTCCTTCTACGTGTCGGATTTTTAATAACCCACGTGTTGTGCCCTAGCCAATTCATGTGTCATGCACTGGATGGTCCATGTGTCGCATTTTTATTTGATCATGTGGCCTGTCCTGGTTCTACCACATGCAGGACTAATTATATTAGAAAAGTAATTTGAGATCGTCACTATTGCACATATTGACTATATAATTATTCAAGCTGGCAATCAAATACCAACAATTAACATTTCACATGTCAGCAGCAAGCCACTGGCAGAGTATCACCACAACAAACCATCACATGAGTCCACACAACAGACCACAAATGTTCACCGCAGGAGTTGAAGACTGAGAGTTAATTACCAAGAGAGCTTAAGCGCATGACTTGCTCACAAAGCCTATTGTACTTCTTCTAATGCCGTTTCTTGAATTCCTCAAACTCCCTTTTAGACTTTTCTATCTTCCTCTTTAGTTCATCCACTAGTTCGACAAGGGCAGCAGAACTTTATTGTTCACCAGCAAGCTAATCCTGAAGCGTTATCTTCACTGATGTCTCTACTCTGGTGGAGCTTGTCAGGATACCAGCATTCTTTAAAAAAGGTTTTTGCCGCTTGCCTGAGAGGGGGGCTTGCACTAGGAGAGGCAGAGGACCTTGGAAATAACATAAGCACTAGTCATTGGTTGCTGCCCATCAGCAACAGGTTCTGGATGCATAGCTTCCATAGCTTCCTACGAAATTCAATCAGTAAAACATCAGGTTACATATAGTGGAAGAGGACTTCAATTAAAAACCTAAGAGATTAATTCATAACAAGTAATGCATAGGACTTCCTCAGCCTACTGCTGATAGAGATTACATGAGCATAATGCATAGGTCTTTTGCTGCCTACTGCCGATAGAGATTACATAAGCACAATGTACATGTACCATATTGATTGGTGTAAAATTGCAAGTACAAAATTAAATGATGTTGCCACATTAGGCTCCTGCCGTGTTTCCTTCTTTTATGGCAATGGCTTCAGTAGATTTCAAGGAAAGCAAATGAAGGTACTTACAACTGCTGCTCTTGCAGCATCGCTCAGGCCCTTTTTCATACTGGTATGGAAGTCCTTTGAAGACTTCCACAGCATTAACATCTTCATCTGGTCGACCATGTTGTTCAAGTCTTGGATCATCATGTTGTTGATCAAGTCATTGATCGTGTTCTATGGCCTTCCTCTTGTTCTCCCTTTGTTCACATTGCACATGAGTTTCTATTTATATTTATACAAAGGCAAGAGTAACAATAAAATACAACCATCACTTATAAATGTTTGGAGCTGGACAACATAGGAGACATATCCTGTACACTTGGTGGTACTTCACTTTTGCATGGTTTTGCTTGTCTGTCTCAGATGTTTCCTATAGCTTTATTTGTGTTAAACTGCAGAATGAGTAGACCATTGCAAGACTAGATAGGAAATCAATGGGTTCACACACACCTTGTTCTTAGCACTAGACCAAATCTCAACAAGTTCACACCACTATGCATCAGTCATGGACAAGATAGGAGATGTCATATGGATCTGATGAACAGGGATGCCATTGAAGTAGGTTTGCTTCAACCTATAGCGTGCCTGCCGTACCCTAGACTATAATACATTCTAGCAAGCTTCTTGTGTTGGTCGGTGAGCCATGTTAATGTATAGCCTTGATTGCACGCAGTAGTGTGAATGAAAAGTAAATCCGTTAAAGTTGCTCAAAGCAGAGTTGAATGTCAAGAGGGGATACCCTAACATATAGTTAGCCTCTCCACAAAATTTTTGTAATGGACAACACTGGAGGGCTTCTTGTAATGTTTCCAATGCATCAAAATTGGTACTTGATGCTTGACTACTACACCTTCCTCTGAGGCAAACTTGGTAGCCTGCACTGGATCATGTGGCCTTCTGTTTTCCTCGACAATAGAGATGGGCATCCTCAATCCTCCCAGTGATTTGCACATTTTGTCAAGCAAAATTCCATGAGTTTGAGGCCACGGCTTCCTCGCTCTGCTCGGCATTGGCACTACAAAGGTTTCATACATTCAAATTGTTAGAAAAGTAACATGGATATCAAATAGCTAGTGCTAATTGATTATATTGATAGACATATGTAAGGTAATACCAACCTAGTCAACTTTGTTGTTCTACGAATGGGGGAGATAGGAGTTTGCTCACAGGGCTCCTCTTTGGCATGGCTATCATCATCTGGCCATGGGCAGTCTCTCATAGGGCTTGGTAGGGTGACATCCTGACAAATGTCTCTAGTCAATTCATGAACTTTGAATTGATCCCTAGGTTCAAGTGTCCATGGTGATGGAGAATTATGTTCGCCTACTGCTGATACCTCCACCCTTTTGCCAGCAGCAACCCTCCGAGTATAAACTCCATGAGCAAACTCTCCTGGTCATGTTGAATTCACTCACTTGGAGTGCCTTCGCCTAGGACTCATGGTAGCACTGCCTTTTGTCCTGCTGGTAGAGCCTCCTCTATGGCTTCTTTGACCCAGACACTAAAATTAGAGATACAAACTTAAGCAGCAAGCATGTACAAATTGCATTATCCAAACAGTAAAGCATTGCATTGCTACCTACACCCCCCTCCAAACTAAATACAAGATAGAACAAGCACCTCAATTACTTGGGGTACTGGCTCATCTTCTAAATCTGAATATGTTTCATCTGTATCATCAAATCCCTCAACTAGCTCCTCTAGTTCAAGGATATATTCTAAATCTTCATCGTGTCTACCCTTTGTGCTTGACTTTTTTTGCCTTTGGAGAGATAGGTTTTGGGCCCACATGTATTCCAAGTTCTTCCATCTTTCAAAATTACAAAAGCATTTATTAACTAAAGCTTCTATGGAATGCCAAGACAACAGAGCAAGAGTACACAAATAAGCACCTAACTATTAACTACAGCTTATATAGAAGTCATTAATCTAACAAAGCACATGTCAGCTACTCAAATATAGGAAATATGTAACCCCATTGCTATCTACATATCCTTGGTTCAGCCACTACAGTAGAGCACACATCATAAAAGGAATTTGAGTACCTCTTCCTCTATGTCCTTATTCAGACCCGGTCTTATCATCGTGGTCACGGAGCTGGTGTGGCCAGCGTTGATGAAGGGGTACTATATCTGGCTCTAGCTAGGGTTCAGATCCGATCGGTCGTGGTAGGTGCCGAGGTAGGGGATTCGGATCTGGCTTATACCATCATCGAGGTGGTCCTTTGGCCATCAGCTGACCTGCTGTCGACGAATCAAAGGGGATCTGGCTCCGGCTAGGGTTTGGAAATGTATGAGAGATGATGAGGACATGACACCCATGCATATGACCATGTTTGGTGCATGGTATGGAGGGTTAGGAGGCCAGCAAGGGTGTCCAAGTCAAGGAGGCCCGAGGCTAATTTGGTTCGAGTCTCTGAGGTGGAGACCCAAAGCAACTAAAGTTCAAGCCCGTCTTGGAGTCCAGGAGCAGCACGTACTAAAACGATGCCCAGGTCGCATACAGTGTCCGTTTTGGGCGTTCTTTTATATGGATGGAAAGATAATTTCATGGAGCTTGCAATGGCACCAGTCCCACCTTAAAATTCAATTGGAGTCAGTGGGAATCATAGAAACAAGTGAACGTCCAGAATCTATCAGGGTGCTGCTCCACCGTCGGCGACAACTTAATTTAGAGGTGAGCTCGTTTTTAAGTGATCCTTTTAATACTTTTAAGAATAGATTGCTACCTAATGATGTTATATTAATTAGGAACACTAGAGAGTGTCATGAGGGACTTAGAGGAAGAGGTGGAGGTGATGATGACCAGCAAGGACATCCAACAGAAACCGGAGGCCTGGTCCAACATGATTTTGAGTCTGCCTTGGCCTCTAGGACCAATCTGCATTTAACTGGTCACCCAGGATGCATCTAGACTCCGTTTTTGACGATCCACATATGGTTGGAAAGCTAATTTGATAAGGAAGTCAATCCAAGTAGTCTTAGGTCAAAATCCCTTTAGAATCAATAGGAATCGTCGAAACAAGTCAGTGTCTAGAATCTACCAGGGTACTGCGACGTCGTCTTTTGGTCCATTGGACCGTGTATCGTGTTTGGGCCCATTAGGGGGTGCATCTAGGGTAGGCGATGACCCTAAGACCTTTACAATCATATGCCACCACTATCATTAGGTTTTGGGTTTTGCTTAGATTAATCTGTCAAGAATAGTTTCGCTGTTCATCGGTTTGTGAGACCCCAACTTCGTGAGATTAATCATTCATCTGCAATTTGGTTGCTTTCTTTCTTGTTCTTGCTTGTGTTCTTCGTTACGTAGGTAGGGATTAGCCTTCTTGGCAGGGTCAACTAGATCCATGTCTTGGTTGATAACCAGAGGAGTTGTGGTGCTAAGATTGCAGGGTTCGATCTTTCGATCTAAAGCCAGATCGGTGTGTCATTCTCCTGCCACAACGATAGTTATCACGACCTAATGGAAGATCGGGATCCCCATTTCCATTAAGTGGTAATAAGAGCTTCAGGTATTACCACTAGGTTTATCATTACCCTAGTTTTGTTTTGTCTTTGTCCTATAAATCCCAAAATTGGCCCACAAAAATATTTATGTTAATCTTTGTTTTCTCCTTATCCTATCACTCGTTGTGCCGTTGCAATATTTTAATTTTAGTTTGCTTTATTGAACGGTCATCCCTCGCATGTCATCGTTTCGCCATGTTTAGGTCTCATTCATATCTGGTTCCTGGTTCATGCTTTGAATTTGCTGGTCAGTGTATTTTTTTGGCAAAAGAAGAAGTTTACTTTGTTAGAGAGTCCTATAATCCTTTTGACTCTACGTTGACGTTTCCAATCTGCTAATGCACTAATTAAAAACAAGGAGGCATTTTTAGAAAAAGCATAGCAGGGAGCCTACCTCATGTTTGCCAGTAACTCTACATTCAGTGCTGGAAGCTTTGGACTGCCTATAACCTTGTGTTTGAGCAGCGTAGTTCAACCTGTCCTGTTGCATAAAATCTTCTAGCTGTTCCTCGCCTGTAGAGTGCAGTTTGTTGTTAGGTTGAGTTGTAATATATTACTGCAGTTTGGGTTCTCTGGTTGAAAAAATGAATAAAAGGCAAAGGTGCAAAAAAAGCCACACCCTAAAAAAAGAGAAAAAAAGAGCAAGAAAAAAAGAAAGTGAAAAAAGACTATTTAGAAGTGCTTGCATCCTTTGAGTTTTTGTGCCGAGCTCTACTGTTGCTTTCTTGAATTAGGTCTGGGATGAGTTTAGGCCAACAACATAGACTCGCTTGGGACTACTTTTCAATCTTGCAATTTCTAAATTAAATTATTGCTATTCCTTGCTACCATATTTTAAGCCTCCCAAGCTCCACATATATACTTCAGATCAGTACAGATAAAGGCCCTTGCAATCTCGGTACCACTGCCTCACAGGTATCATGAACCAGCTGCCGGTTGTATCATCCACTGCTTGCGTTGGTAAGAACTTTGTAAGAGCTTGGTAAGACGCTTCCACTTGCTGTGAAAAGTGACACCACTACAACCACATAGTCATTTGATAGGGATAATACTTTTTTGTTGTCTCTTGCTGTCTTCTAACAATGACAAGTTGTTCATATCCACTGTCTTATGATGGTATAGGTGCTAATGAGTACATGGAGTGGAAAATTGCCATAGATAACATATTTGCCACTCGCTTTATGTGTCCAAGGAGGAAGGTAAAAAATGCAGCTAGTGTTTTGCGACATTCTGCTTTATCTTGGTGGGAGTCTTTAGATCCTTCTAATAAACCTCAAACTTGGAATGATATGAAACTCCTTATGTGAGAAACCTTTGTTAATCCACCTCCTATTTTGATTTCATATGATGAGGTGCACCATTTAGAGGAAGAGTCTGTTGTTATTCCTCTTCCTATGACTAACCTTCTGCAGGATAATGTACATAAGCGAGAGGATGACATGGAGGAAAATGAAAATCTCACAACCTCATATGCAAATTTAGAACCATCACTTCACAATGCACCTATTACTCTTGCTGAGAACACATGTAATGCCCATAGTGCTACACTCACAGAAGGTGAAAATTGTCTTAATGTACTAAATTTTTTCACAAACCATGCTATCATAGAGCAATTGTTAGTGGAATCCTCTCTTGATTTCTCTTTGTCCCATGATAATGTGCTTGATGTTCCTTGTGATAAAGATGAATTAGTTGATGATACTTCAATTTTACATATTTTGGAACCAGTCACTTGTGCTAAAAATAAACATGTTATTCATATTGCTACTAAAACTAGTGAGCTTAAACTGTTGTCTTCTTTACATACTTTGGGTTACATTGAATTTGATGTTTTGTGTAACCTAGATTATTTGGAGGAGAGCCTTTTTAAATATGCTGATTTGCCTTGGGTTTTTAAACACACATATAATGTTATTGGCAAATATAACAATAAGGGACAATATTTGAAACATCGAGTATACATTTATAGTAATATAAATTTTCCTTTTATTGTACAACATTATGAACGTTTAGAGGGCAGCCATAATAATACAAAGATTTTCTCATGTTCCTCAAAGAAACAAGTTCACTTCCAACAAGGGAGCATTGTTGGTTGCTACCTATGTCTGCTAGATCATCTATTCCTACATTGTCTTTGGTTAGTTCTAATCTTTTGCAGGATAGTGTTGACATACATCGTGTGCATTCGGATCATGGTGTCTACATGCTTGCTGAAATTTTTATGCGAGATGATATGCTAGAAACTTGGAAACATGGTCATGTTCCTTCTCACAATTATTTTAGTTCCCTTTGTCTTCGCAACCCCATTCTCCTTTATGTTGTGCAGGATCAGTTTCACGCACAATCGACGCCGAGAACGACTTTTCGTCAAGAAGGGGAGGATGATGAGGACATGACACCCATGCATATGACCATGTTTGGTGCATGGTATGGAGGGTTAGGAGGCCAGCAAGGGTGTCCAAGTCAAGAAGGAGGCTTGAGGCTAATTTGGTTCGAGTCTTCGAGGTGGAGGCCCAAAGCAACTAAAGTTTGAGCCTATCTTGGAGTCCAGGAGCAGCATATACTAAAAATGATGCCCAGGTTGCATATAGTGTCCATTTTGGGCGTTCTTTATATGGATGGAAAGATAATTTCATGGAGCTTCCAATGGCACTAGTCCCACCTTAAAATTCGATCGGAGTCAATGGGAATCGTAGAACAATTTTGCTGTTTATATGTGCGAATATGTTATGATCTAGGTGGTACCATAGTTGTCACCCTTTTTGTCCTCGGTAAGCATATGAGTGTGAACGGCCATATCCTAGAACGACCCTAAGACCTTTATAATCATACGCTACCGCTGTCATTAGCTTTTGGGTTTTGCTTAGATTAATCTGTCAAGAACAGTTTCGCCGTTCATCGATTTGTGAGACCCTAACTTCGTGAGATTAATCATTCATCTATAATTTGGTTGCTTTCTTTCTTGTTCTTGCTTGTGTTCTTTGTTGCGTGGGCAGGGATTAGCCTTCTTGATGAGGTCAACCAGATCCATGTCTCAGTTGATAATGAGAGGAGTTGTGGTGCTAAGATTGCAGGGTTCGATGTTTCGATCTAAAGCCGGATCAGTGTGTCATTCTCTGCCACAATGATAGTTATCACTACCTGATGGAAGGTCGGGATCCCCGTTTCCATCAAGAGAGAGTGTGGCTGGAGAGTGAATAGGGAGGCCATGGGACTAGGATTTAGAGCTGGAGGAGAGACAGTGCGGCTAGAGAATAGTGATGGAGGCAGAGAACGCAACTCTTTGCGCTTTTATGTGGCCAACACAATACCACAAATGCCCTTGTTTAAAATCGATGGTGTGGTAAACCTTTGTTCCATGTGGAAGGCAAAAGAGAGACATCTAATTTTCGGTGCATGTTGGCAGGACTGCACGGCGTAGGTGCAAAATCAAATATTTGGGCGGGCTGATCGCCTCGTCTACTCAACAGAGACTGGAATTTATTCCGTGTTTTAATAGGAAATGATTACGACAAAACTGTTAATTACCTAATATCTGTCTTTTTATTTTATTCTCATGTGCACCTGTTTGATGAGGACAACCAAATTAGCCTCAGGGCCTCCTTCTTGAC
The DNA here is from genome assembly GCF_019320115.1 of Miscanthus floridulus. Taxonomy (NCBI): domain Eukaryota; kingdom Viridiplantae; phylum Streptophyta; class Magnoliopsida; order Poales; family Poaceae; genus Miscanthus; species Miscanthus floridulus. The sequence goes on from NC_089590.1 coordinate 12,469,228, forward strand.
TTGGACACCCTTGCTAGGCCTCCTAACCCTCCATACCATGCGCCAAACATGGTCATATACATGGGTGTCATGTCCTCATCACTGTTTATATATCCAATGAGTTAGTTGTTGCCTTTTTGGTTTTTTTCATAATCTCTACACCTATAAATAAACAAAAAACTAAAAGAGGATGATAATAAATAATTAAAAGATCCATGAATTTGACACCTAAAAATTACCAAAAAAGAAAAAATAAACCTGGTCATTGTAGCTTGCTTGCGTTGCATCTGCCCATTTTTGTGTGTGTGTGACTGTATCTATGGCTGTTTGAACTAAGGCATATAATTTGGAAAAGGGGAAGACTGGCCTAGGAATGGAAAACCCTCCATAAATAACTAAATGGGTTATTGATATTCTCATGGATTTCCCAACCTGGAAAAAGTCATGGATTCTAATGGGATTTGAGTTTCCCAACCTATTTGAACTAAGGCCTATAATTCACTAGTGCTCTGGCAATTCACCAACTCGCTAGACTCGTTGCTGGATGAGTCATAGTACTCCGGATCATCCTCCTCGCTGGAGTTGCAGTCGGTGCTGTACATGCCATCGCTCGAGTACGTTCTCATTGCTCATTGCCGTTATTACTACTCGAATCGCCAGTGTAGTAATCAAGGGGTTGACGTGTTTTCATGCTCTAATAATGAGAAAGTCCACAACTTTGTGTATTTAACGCACCGAACTTTCTTGTAATCAGAGCATGAAAACACACCAACCCCTCGACTACTACTCTGACTGCTCGTATTTTAAATCTATTTTATTAGTAATTAGTAACGCTAAGGGGACTCACATCTTCTAATGTTTGTTGGCATCTGGGTCGAGTATAAATATCCTTCCTAGTCTCTTTTACTTTTCACTTGCAAGTTGCTAGCCAAGGAGAGGCAGTGTTTCAGCTTTGTTAGCAACTGTTGCCCATAGAACACCAATGATCGTCTTTGTTGAAGAGAGTTTTAGTTTATTTGTCATTTTATTCTAGTCAGGATCTCAATCGAGGCTAAGATATGGCCTAGGTAAAATTCTGTTGCTTTGTACTAGTTCTTGCTTGTTCAAGGTGTAGTGTTTCATATGTGGTTTTCTAATGATTTTTTCCTTGTTTTTTTGTTCTGTATGTATACAGAGAGATGTTGTCGTACCACAACACCTAGTTTACTCCACCAGCAAGCTTGCGCTTTGGCAGCTAGGAGTGTTGTCAGGTATCGTACAAGGGGTGCTTGTTGCTTGGGGACGTCATGTTCATCAACAGTCTCGATAGATCATTGTTGAAACTGTAGTTCGTTATATGCTTGGTAAAGATTGGTTTGTTACAGTTGTCGAAGACTATGATAGTGGTGAGATTTCTATCCTTGTTAGGAATTTTGAGCAAATGAAAAGACTTGGTAGTGTTACTATGTTTGTGGGAGGAGACTCTGTCATCTTCACTCAAGTTGATCGACTGAATGTAATTTGTCAACCATCTGACATGAGTCCCCTTGGGGAGATGAGTTATTTTAGACATTAGAGATTAGAGAAATATTACGTAATGTACTTTTATATATAATGGAATGAAGTTTTTATGTTGGTCCAACTATATTTACCTTCCTTGAGTCTTCTAGAGCCTTCTAGTGTCCGTTTCACGGTGGATAAGTGCAATTAAATCTAACATGTAGGTCCACCTTGATGGTTTTCTGGATAAACCCTATAGAAATCACTGATTCACCAAAACTCGTGGAATTTATTAATTTAAACCCCTAGACCTTTGTTGGTGATCTCAATTGTGCCCTTATGCATGTTTTATTGACGGTTTATAATGGTTGTTAACTACCATCAACAAACTCCCCCATGCTTAACCTTTACTAGTCCCTTAGCAAAGCTAAACTTAGCAAAAATGGATCAGGAGTTGCTTCATTGCTATCACTATAAAATGGATCAGTAGTTGCTTCAATGCTCTCACTCCTCAAAAGTACACATGTGTTCAATCTAGAATTCTCCTCAAGATTAAAATAAACCGATCTGACTTTCAAACTTACCCATATTACCTTCAACTATGGGGCTCCTTAGCCTTCACTTGGGTCTTGAGCAATTGAAAGATAGAATAATCAAGTCAAGCACTATGTCTCAAAGTTCTTTGCTCAACCATTATTCTGGAGTTTTATAGGTTTTCAAAATAAAACTCAGAGCTTTCATTGTATGACACTCTCAAGTCTCTCAATATATGTGGTATTTATGGATCCTCACCAAGACAATAATAATGTTATGCCTTTCTCTTCCTACAACTAAGGATTATGTGGAGGTCATAGGAGTGGAAAAAACATGAAAGAGCATACTTACAATACATATATTATAAAGTCAACCTCAGATCCAAAGAGAGTTAAGTCAAATAATCAAATCAAGATGTGTATGTGTGTGGATGCATATGGTGAATATATATGGTGGCTAACCTAATTCTACTTTTCTCCATGAAAACATATTTCTCTTTTGAAACTTGGAAACAGCTTTGCAAGAAAACATAGGCTATCTTATTCATCTCTTCTTCTTTTTTTAGGCGGGCATCAGAGTACCCATTGTTTTATATATCTCAGACACTTCTCTATTTTTTTTCTTTTTTTCTTTTTTTATGAATAACTTTTGCATATCCCTATGTCTCTTTTTTGCAACAAAGCTTTTGAGAGATGGCAACAAGAATTTGGAGCATTTATTTGGTGGATTCCTATAGGGTATATTTTTGGTGTTCACTCCTAGTGTAAGAGTAAAACATTTTTGGGTGGATCTAGATGGAATGACATGTTTTTTGCGCCTACCCCCAGTGTAGGAGTAGTGCATATGTGGATGGTGTGTATGTGATCTTGATTTTAAGAGCATGACAAACCTCTCATAAGGGTCAACAAAGCTTGACTAAACTCAATACAATGCAAGCAACATATAAGAGGGGAAGTTTTCCTAATCTAAATATCATATATGGTTCTGGTAGGAATTCAAGCTTGTCATATAGAAGTTCATCATGTAGATTTTTTATGTTTTTCAAAAGATAAATCTCTAGAACTCAAGTATCACTTGGAATAAGATAAATATCATCTTAGACCTTCTCATATCATATCCGTCCATTACCTAGACTAAGATCAAGCATATGCTACCCAGGAGTTGCAAGTTCAGAGTAAATTCTTATATCAAATCATTCGCATCCAGAACTTAGGAGAATTCAAGGCTGAAAACTAGGTACTTGAAAGGAATTATAACAGATCAACTATTCACCATTTCCATTTCAAGAGATTATCATTAGAGTCCTTTTTATTCAGCTCTTAAAAATAGAAAACTCGACACACACTTTTATGTTGTTTTCTCACTTTTTTTAAGATCACATCTTACTAATATATATATATAGGACAAATTTTTATTTTTATTTTGTTTTAGTTTGTTACACATCTTTTTATTTCTTTAGCTAATATAAAGCAAACTCAAAAATAATAAAACTAAGGAAAGAAATACTTAGCTAGAAAGACGGGGGATGCTCCTCCCCAAGCTAGATGTTGTTGTGGTCGATTGTTGAATGTTGAGTGATCCTTCTCAGAGCGGGTTTGCCAGTAGATGTCCTTCTCATTCATCTAGAAGTTGGGTTCCTCTTGTATAGCGAGTATAGCAGCGGTTCAGGAAGATGAACTTTGGGTGGATGAAAACAGCCGAGTAAACTTACTCTTGATCTTATGTGTCATCCTACAAAATACTACAACAAGAACACTAAAACTCATGGCATTGATTAAGATAAGGGGTTAGCGGTCAGCCATTCCAAGATTTGTTGTCCTTGTGGGTTTAGATAGATTTTCTTTTGGTAGAATTTTAACAAGATGTCCATTTAATATTATTATTTTTTACAATACAGAAGAAAAAACATGCTCAGTATTTTTATTTTTATGCCACCATAGTGAATACTTCTATGGCAGAACTTCCTAAGTTATAGGACCCACATGCACTTGTCACTGTCCGATGACCTTTGACATTTATGCATATGTTTCCAATAACTTAAAAAGACTGTCGGGTGTCCTCGGGGAACCCCAAATCATCCACAATTTCCAAGCAGGATCACGTTATAGAGTCATTGCAGTAATACAACATTTATTCAAATATCAGCACCAGAGTAAAAACAGCGGAAATCTTACGATAACATAGTTTATAAACCAGTTGTTTCAAACCTTACAAACTAAGTTTGATAATTATTACAAACCATAGTAGTAGTGGAGTGGCATAATTAACATATACATAACACACAATGAGACTACCCTGCCTAAGGACCACACATTTTCTTCTCATCGTCATCACAAGGTACAACTGTCATGCAGCACGATCCAAAATAGATCTGCTCATGAGGCTCACCTGCAACAAGGGGTCAACGAACCCTGAGTACAAAAGTACTCAACAAGACTTAACCGAAATATTAACGGATAAACTTAGGAATGCAGGCTCAGGGATTCAAGGTGTAGCTTTAACAATGATCAAGGTTCTTTTGCGTAAAAGCTCCTTTAACAACATTCTTCATATAGAAAACTTCTCAAGAATTATATACAAAGCTGACACGATCCACACTGAGATCATGAAACTTCATATCCAACACCTTCACAAGCCTTATTCAAGTTCTAGTTATTAATACTACGATGATGAATAGTGAGTTGAGTCTCTATAACCGAGGAGCAACGACGATTCGAACCGATTAAAAACCCAGCTAGGAATTCCAGACCACATGATATATGAAGGTCCCCGACCTACATATACCAACCTACCCTCGGATCCTCTAAAACAAGAATGGGTCCGCGCCACCCGAGAATACAGTACTCCACCAATCCAGCCCATTGCCACATGGGTACATGCTATTCCCACCATCTCTCCACTCCCAGTGCACGAGTAGCCATTCTCGTAATAGAATTGCCAAGTTCAGGCTTACCGGAGTATGTGGTAGTACTACAAATTCTCACCTCATGCAATTCAACAACGGATGTGCCTTAATCGACACAGGCGGAAAGAACCCGCTCACAAGACCTCCATGTCTTGTGGCTCACACACACCAAGTCTGCCCGGTCTAGATTTATTACTCCACATTCCCATATCACATGCTAATATAATTAACCAATGTTCCATTTAAAACTTACAGGTGGCAGGTAGTCACCTGAGTCACCCGACTTTCATCGTTCTACGCATAGCTAAGCAAAACTAGGCATATACGAGTTTAAAACTGGTAATATGGTAAATATGGAATAACAAGGGTGGTAATGCACCAATTAGGCTCTTACTTAACTCCTAATCACTTAATGCAGTAACGGAAAGCAAAAGCAAAATTAATTTATAAAACACAAGGTAGGGTTGTATGCATCCGGGGCTTGCCTTCGTTGACGGAAAAGTCCGGCTCCTGCAACGTTACACAAGTATTCAATTCGACCACAACAGACGGATTAACCTCCTCAATAGCTTGATTAACTACCACGTTTTCACCTTCGTTCACTACACGTAATAACAATGCCATGTTCAACATGATGCGGAATACGAAACATGATGCTCGATGATGGATACAAAATTAATAATTTAAATACAACTTTCCTTCGTTGTACAGTTGCAAGTCAAACAACTAAATCTTTTTCGTAACTCATACATCAATTGCCAAGGATCATTATCAACTAATGACCCAAGGTCATCACTCAATCCAAAATTGCAAACAAAACCTAAATCATTAAAGGTTACTATTTGCTTTTATGAATTAATTATTTAATTTAAAAATTATGAAATAAATCAACTTATTCTAATTGAGCTCAAAATTTTTGTAAATGTTCATTACATGATAAGTAAGTGACAAAACAAATTTCATAATTTTTGGACAATTAAATAAGCCTAGAAAAATCATGGAAATCCATTTATTAATAAATTGAGCAATTTTTATCACATTCAAAAAGTACTAAAAAACATTATTTCATATTTTTCTTAAATACTTTACATCACAGAGAAGTCACACAAAAATTTTCATAATTTTTGGAGCTCTAAATAAATCTACACAAAAATAACAAAAATAGACACTATTCATTCAAATCTGAAAATATATAAAAAAATCCATTTGAACGCTGAGTCACTGACAACCCGACCCCACTTGTCATCCCTAACCTCCGACGTTGACCATGGCAGCGACGGCTCTGACCAGCGATTCCTCGCCGACGGTGAGATCATCGGCGACAGCAAGGGTACTAACATGATCATTACGTCACAGCGCATCGATCTATGGCACTAACGCGACCAATTACGGACCGAACCGAGCACTACGCCGACCATGGCGGATGCGGTGGCACGACAGCGCTACGCCGGTGGTGTGAGACCTGTGAAGCTAAAACGGATGGCTCAGGAAGCATCAGCAGCTCACCCCAAACGCAACTGAGTAGAGCACAAGGCCGGAGGAGCAACGGAGAGGTGGGTCGACGTCCACGGTGATCACGGCGGGGCAAGGGTCGTCGGTGATGGTGTTTCGAGAGCTGTGGTGGTCAAAACGAGAAACCAATGGGTCATGGAGTACCATAGCATTGCGGCAAAGATGAAGCAAGACTCAGCAGGGGCAGAGGCATACCGTGGAGCTTTGGCCACGGCGAAGCGCTCGCAACGGGGACGCTGCCGGCCGCGAGGAAGAAGAGCATGCACCGCGGGTTTCCGATGAAGACAAGCCACAAGGACTGGTTTGCTAGATGCACAAGGAACTAGCAGAGCTAGGACACACTTTGCTGTGATGGCGTGGGTGCTGGTTCGACGGCAAAAGCTCGACAGAGCTGCGGCGACGGTGACTGGAAAACAGAGGAAAGGAGCGGGGGCAAACGGCGACGGCTCTGGTTATAAAGGATGGCCAGGAAGCTCAAGGAAGCCACGGTGAAACCATTTCCCTCGCCAGCGCGACGCCCAGATGGCCACGCGCGCGACTGGAAGTAAGCCGAAGCTCGCCGGCCGTGTAGCGCAAGCGGTGAACACTGTTCATCGAAATTACAAGTTTGCCATTCACCAAAATTCACAAATTACTCTCAAATTTTCATAACAACTCAAAAATCTCCAAAAACAAAAGTTGTTCAAAATCAAAAGTTCTACAACTTTGCTTTTATAACCATCTCCTAATTCGGTCTAGATTTTGAAATGAACTTTTGAATTTGAATAGGGAAATTTAACGAATTACGCCTTTTTGAATTACTCAAAATTTTTCTAAACAACTTGAAAAACTCCAAAAACAAACTTTGTATAACTTGCCAAGCTCTACACTTTTGCTTTTGGGCCCAACCCCAAAATATGCTTAGATTTTGAAATGGATTTTTAGGGTAGGATTTAAATGTTGAAAAGCGGGGTTTTCTCGAAAAATTCAAAACCCAAACGAACTTTGAACTTGAGTCAAACAATACAATTCAACGCTCATTACACAAATGTAAACTTGTATTAGTAAATGCATATCAAAGTTTTCACCAAAAGCCAAATGCTTTGCAATGCATATGATGACATGTCAGATTTTAATATTTAAACACCCGAGGTGTTACAATCCTTCCCCCTAAAAGAAATCTTGCCCCAAGATTCAAAGCCATAGGGTAAGTAATGGAAAAGGAAATGTGTCAGTCCAAAAACATCCAAAACTTGTCCATAAAACAGCTGAGGTTCCTTTACAAAACACAACTTGTAACAACCGAGCTCAACTAACACTATTCTATTTTATATTGACGCTAGAAACTCTAGAAACTTTTCTAACATGTAATCTTCTGATTCCCAAGTAGCTTCCTCTTCTGAATGTTGATTCCATTGTATTTTATATAACTTGATTATCCATCTTCGAGTAACACGATCTTTCTGATCCAACACTCGGATAGGATATTCGGAATAAGTTAAATCCGGTTCTAGTTCCACTCCTTCAACTTCAACATTCTGTTTAGGCACTTGAAGACACTTCTTCAATTGAGAAACATGGAACACATCATGCACAACTACGAGATGTTCAGGTAATTTCAAGCGGTATGCCACTTTTCCATACCTCTCCAAAATTTGATACGGTCCAATGTATCGGGGTGCCAACTTTCCTTTAACACCAAAACGGTTAACTCCCTTCATTGGTGATACTTTCAGATATACAAAATCTCATTTGTTAAATACCAATGGTATCCGTCGTCTATCCGCATAACTCTTTTGGCGGGACTGAGCTATCTTCAAATTACTCTGTATTTGCCTAACCTTATCTTCTGTTTCTTTCACAAGGTCAACTCCAAAGAATCTTCTTTCTCCAGGCTCAGACCAACTCAATGATGTTCTGCATCTACGACCATAGAGTGCTTCAAATGGAGCCATTCTAATGCTTTCCTGATAACTATTGTTATATGAGAACTCGGCCAAAGGTAAGCATTCATCCCACTTATTGGAATAGTTAAGGACACAACACCTTAACATATCTTCAAGTACTTGATTAACTCTTTCAGCCTGTCCATCAGTTTGCGGATGATAAGCTGTACTATACAGAAGTTTGGTACCCAATGAAGAATGCAATTGTTTCCAAAAATTGGAGACAAACTGTGTACCCCTATCTGACACTATGGTCTTTGGTACTCCATGCAAACTCATGATTCTTGCTAAGTACATTTTGGCATATTGGATCGTAGGATATATTGTCTTGACTGGAAGAAAATGTGCTGACTTAGTGAGTCGATCTACAATAACCCACACTGAGTCAAATCCCTTTGATGTCTTGGGTAGACCAACAATAAAATCCATACTTATGTCCTCCCACTTCCAAGATGGAATAGGCAATGGTTGTAATTCACCAGCAGACCTCAAATGTATAGCTTTCACCTTTTGACAAGTATCACACTTTACTATGAATCTAGCAATCTCTATTTTCATTTTTGTCCACCAGAACCTTTGCTTCAAATCATGGTACATCTTGTTGCTTCCCGGATGGATAGATAACCTAGTAGCATGTGCCTCTTCTAGAATTGACTGCCACAACTCAGGAACTTTTGGTACCACCAGGCGATCCTTGAACCACAACACATCTTCATCATCTATGCTAAAGCATTCCACTTTTCCATTCTTGACTCTTTCCTTGATATGGGCTATACCCTTGTTTTCCTTCTGAGCAGCAATAACTTGATCTCGAATAGTTGCTTTAACAATTATGTTGGTCAAACTTCCTTGTTGAACTACTTCTACATTCAACTTTTCCATTTCTTGACATAAATTCAAACCCATTGTTCTCACTGTCAGACAATTGCAAAAACTTTTGCGACTGAGGGCATCTGCAACCACATTTGCTTTACCCAGGTGATAATGTACTTCCAAATTATAATCCTTAATCAGTTCTAACCATCTTCTTTGTCGCATGTTCAATTTTGACTGAGTAAAGATATACTTTAAGCTCTTGTGGTCTATATACATATGACACGTATTACCAAGCAGGTAATGCTGCCAAATCTTTAGAGCATGAACCACAGCTGCTAACTCCAGATCATGAGTTGGATAGTGTTCTTCATGCTGCTTAAGTTGCCTGGATGCATAAGCAATGACTCGGCCTTCTTGCATCAACACACATCCAATACCAATACCTAAAGCATCACAATAAACATCAAACAGCTTTTCGATATCAGGTTGGGCTAGCACTGGTGCAGTAGTCAACAGTCTCTTCAAAGTCTGGAAAGCCTCCTCACAATCTGATGACCAAACAAACTTAACTTGGTTCTTCAACAATTCAGTTATGGACTTTGATATTTTTGAGAAATTTGGAATAAACCAATGGTAATACCCCGCCAATCCTAGAAAACTCTGAACTTGATGAACTGTGGCTGGCGGTTTCCAATCAAGCACATCCTTCACTTTGCTAGGATCAACTACAACTCCTTCGGCTGACAAGACATGTCTAAGAAATTGCACTTCCTTAAGCCAAAAATCACACTTGCTGAACTTGGCATATAGTTGATGTTCTCTCAAGCGAGTCAGAACAATTCTGAGATGTTCCGCATGTTCTTCCTTATTCTTGGAATATACTAAAATATCATCAATAAACACCACTACAAACTTGTCTAGCTCAGGCATGAATACTAAGTTCATGAGATACATGAAATGAGCTGGAGCATTTGTCAAACCAAAAGACATTACTAGGTATTCATATAATCCATATCTTGTGGTAAATGCCATTTTGGGAATATCTTCAGGCTTTATCTTGATTTGGTGATATCCTAACCTCAAATCTATCTTGGAGAAAACTTTGGCTCTGGCCAATTGATCAAAAAGCAAATCTATCCGAGGTAATGGATACTTATTCTTGATGGTCACTTTATTCAACAGACGATAGTCAACACATAACCTCAAGGTCTCATCTTTCTTTTTTCACAAAAATTGCCGAACATCCCCAAGGTGAGGAACTAGGTTGGATAAACCCCTTCTCAATCAATTCTTGTAACTAAGTCTTCAACTCGGCCAATTCCTTAGGTGGCATCCTATAAGCTCTCCAAGAAATCAGAGCTGTTCTAGGTTGTAACTCTATGTTAAACTATACATCCCTATTAGGTGGTAGACCAGGTAAATCTTCAGGAAACACATCCGGAAATTCACACACTATCGGAATATCTCTAATCTCTTTGACAGTAGTTGCACAAATCTTACCCACTGATCTTCTTAGGGTTGGAAGTTGGATAAGAAGTTGAGAATTACTATCAGGCAAACTCACCCTTAAGGTCCTATTCAAAGCATCTATAACAGCCTTATGCTGATACATCCAATTCATTCCCAAGATTACATCTATATCCTGATCCTTAAGGATAATCATGGTAGTGGGAAAAATATGCCCACCCAGGTTTATGGGTACCTGGTATACCATTTCCTTAGTACACAGACGTCCCCCGAGCGACTATATAAAGAAACTTTCCTTTGTTGCCCTAATTGAAATTTCATGCTTCACGACAAATGTTCTATTGATGAATGAATGCGATGTGCCAGAATCAAAAAGTATAACTGTAGGGTGATTGGCAACAGGAAACATACCCATCATCACTAGCTCCCCTTCCGAAATTTCTCTAGCTTGAATATAGAACACCCGTCCTGTCTTCCTCTCATCTTTGCCCTTCTGAGCATTCTGATTGTGGTTCTTGTTTAGTGCCTGACCCTGTTGTTGATTGGCAGGGGTTTTCTGATAATTTTGATTAGCCTGCCTAGGATATAGACATTCCCTAGAGAAATGACCAGTCCTTCCACAATTGTAACACGGATAGTTGTGACCCTGGGATGTTGGAGCATTGCCACCAGGAGCATTGGTTGATTGTGAATTCAGATAGGTTATAGCAGGATGGACATTTGATTGTTGCCCAGCTTGGAACTGAGGCGGACGACAAGGAGGACGATTATGATGTACTGGATGATAAATCACCCTCTACCTCTTCTGATTTCCCCCAAAAGATCCAGATGGCACACTCTTTTTCTTTTTGAGCTCCTTATGCTGCCGATACTTTGACTCTGAAGCAATTGCAATATTTACTGTCTCATGATAAGTAACATTGGTGCAAGTGGTCATCATAGTCTGCAACTTGGTATTCAGGCCTCTCATAAACCACCTCTTCTTCTTGGCATCAGTATTGACATGTTTGGATGCATATTGGGACAGATGATTAAATCTTCCCACATACTGCATCATGGTTTGATCTCCTTGTTTTAAAGCAAGGAATTCATCTAGCTTCATAGCCATCACTCCTTTAGGGATATAATGGGCTCTGAAGGTAGTACAGAACTCAGCCCAAGTTATTGGAATGCCAGCAGGTTGCATAGCCACTAAGTTTGCCCACCAAGCACTTGCTGCTCCTCTAAGTTGCTGGGTGGCAAACGCAGGTTTCTGATACTCTGTGCATGGAATAAGGTCAAATTTCTGCTCCATGGTTCGAAGCCAGTCATCAGCCTCCAATGGTTCATCTGCCTTGGTGAACACTGGTGGTCTTGTGTCTATGAAATCGACATAGGTAGCCTCCTGTCTGTTATGGTGACGTCCACGGTTTCCGTACATCTGATTCTGATTACTCTGAGCCATCTCATGAAGCAAACAAGAATTTTCAGCCGTCACATTGACAAGTGTGGTTATAGCATTAGCTAAATTTGTTGGAACTGGTGGCGGATCTCGAATACCATCCTTATCTTGCGAAGTTCTAGGAATATACGAACCCCGCGTACGACGCATCTGCTCATAACAAACCAAACTTTATTCACAAGCCTTTATTGAATTATACCAAAGCTTACTCTAGACACATTACATAGAGTTTACTAATGTACAAACAAACCCACGAGTACGAAAACAAGACTACGTAACTTAACTAGAGCTACTATTATACAACTCTACTCTTTTCCTCAATTTCCTCAAACTTCAGGCTCGGTATCCATTCCGGAATTATTACCGCCTTCATCATCACTTTCATCGATCATTACTAATTCTTTAGGATCTTCTTCCTCTTCCTCTCCCGATTCATCATCATTGGCAAGGATGACACCGGAGTCCATGGCATTAGCTTGAGGCTCATGATTTGGATTTAGTAGATTGCTAAGCCTATGAACTTCCTCATGTAGATAAGTATTATGTTCTTCTAAATCTTCTACATAGAATTCTAGCTCATGAGTTCTAGCTCTAGCTACATTTTCCCTCTGCCAAGCCTCATTTCGTCCCTCCACCATATGAACTAACATATGTTCGCAGTTCCTATGCATGGTGGTGAGATGCCTCAATTGACCCTGCAATTCTCCTACCTGTATAACATCCAAAGCCCTATCCCTAGTAGCTTGTGCTAACTCTGCAGAAATTCTTAGTATCTCTGCCTGGGGATTAGGCCTAGAACTGCTACTGCTAGCACCATTGTTTCTAGGGGCAAGTTGGTGATGAGGAGCTCCTTTGGGTCCGGTGGACTTACAGGGCGTCATCTTGGCACGAGCCATACTGTAGGAAGCCAATTTAATCCAAGTGAGACCATTTGATCAAAATCCAAAAAGTAGCTAAGACGAATTACATTCCTCAAACCAGACTCACTACTCAACTCCAGACTAAGAGGTGAAGGAAGTAACGAGTGAATTATTCATGATGCATGAATCGTTCTTACGAATAAAAAACATCAAAGTTTATAATGCACATAAACAACATTTATTTTTTTCTATAGGGCATAGTAATATTACTACTCCACCACACAAAACCCTTTTAATCAAATACGGAATGGTAAGAAAGAATTAAGATAAGTAAGAAGCAATTTGGACCAAATTATCAAATTAAATTTAGTCATCCCAAATCATTTTGAAGTTTTTGTAAAACCATACAACAAAAACCTTGTAACAATCGCTCTGATACCATTCTGTGGCAGAACCTCCTAAGTTATAGGACCCACATGCACTTGTCACTGTCCGATGACCTTTGACATTTATACATATGTTTCCAATAACTTAAAAAGACTATCGGGTGTCCTCGGGGAACCCCGAATCATCCACGATTTCTGAGCAGGATCACGTTACAGAGTCATTACAGTAATACAACATTTATTCAAATATCAGCACCAGAGTAAAAACAGCGGAAGTCTTACGATAACATAGTTTACAAACCAGTTGTTTCAAACCTTACAAACTAAGTTCGATAATTATTACAAACCATAGTAGTAGTGGAGTGGCATAATTAACATATACATAACACACAATGAGACTGCCCTGCCCAAGGACCACACATTTACTTCTCATCATCATCACAAGGTACAACTGTCATGCAGCATGATCCAAAACAGATCTACTCATGAGGCTCACCTGCAACAAGGGGTCAACGAACCCTGAGTACAAAAGTACTCAACAAGACTTAACCGAAATATTAACGGATAAACTTAGGAATGCAGGCTCAGGGATTCAAGGTGTAGCTTTAACAATGATCAAGGTTCTTTTGCGTAAAAGCTCCTTTAACAACATTCTTTATATAGAAAACTTCTCAAGAATTATATACAAAGCTGACACGATCCGCACTGAGATCATGAAACTTCATATCCAACACCTTCACAAGCCTTATTCAAGTTCTAGTTATTAATACTACGATGATGAATAGTGAGTTGAGTCTCCATAACCGAGGAGCAACGATGATTCGAACCGATTAAAAACACAGCTGGGAATTCCAGACCACACGATATATGAAGGTCCCCGACCTACATATACCAACCTACCCTCAGATCCTCTAAAACAAGAACGGGTCCACGCCACCCGAGAATACAGTACTCCACCAATCCAGCCCATTGCCACGTGGGTACACGCTATTCCTACCATCTCTCCACTTCCAGTGCGCGAGTAGCCATTCTCGTAATAGAATTGCCAAGTTCAGGCTTATCGGAGTATGTGGTTAGTACTACAAATTCTCACCTCATGCAATTCAACAACGGACGTGCCTTAATCGACACAGGCAGAAAGAACCCGCTCACAAGACCTCCATGTCTTATGGCTCACACACACCAAGTCCGCCCGGTCTAGATTTATTACTCCACATTCCCATATCACATGCTAATATAATTAACCAATGTTCCATTTAAAACTTGTAGGTGGTAGGTAGTCACCCGACTTTCATCGTTCTACGCATAGCTAAGCAAAACTAGGCATATACGAGTTTAAAACTGGTAATATGGTAAATATGGAATAACAAGGGTGGTAATGCATCAATTAGGCTTTTACTTAACTCCTAATCACTTAATGCAGTAATGGAAAGCAAAAGCGAAATTAATTTATAAAACACAAGGTAGGGTTGTATGCATCCGGGGCTTGCCTTCGTTGACAGAAAAGTCTGGCTCCTGCGACGTTACACAAGTATTCGATCCGACCACAACAGACGGATTAACCTCCTCAACAGCTTGGTTAACTACCACGTTTTCACCTTCGTTCACTACGCGTAATAACAATGCCATGTTCAACATGATGCGGAATACGAAACATGATGCTCGATGATGGATGCAAAATTAATAATTTGAATACAACTTTCCTTCGCGGTACAGTTGCAAGTCAAACAACTAAATCTTTTTCGTAACTCATACATCAATTGCTAAGGATCATTATCAACTAATGACCCAAGGTCATCACTCAATCCAAAATTGCAAACAAAACCTAAATCATTAAAGGTTACTATTTGCTTTTATGAATTAATTATTTAATTTAAAAATTATGAAATAAATCAACTTATTCTAATTGAGCTCAAAATTTTTGTAAATGTTCATTACATGATAAGTAAGTGACAAAACAAATTTCATAATTTTTGGACAATTAAATAAGCCTAGAAAAATCATGGAAATCCATTTATTAATAAATTAAGCAATTTTTATCACATTCAAAAAGTACTGAAAAACATTATTTCATATTTTTATTAAATACTTTACATCACAGAGAAGTCACACAAAATTTTTCATAATTTTTGGTGCTTTAATAAATCTACACAAAAATAACAAAAATAGACACTATTTATTCAAATATGAAAATATATAAAAAAAATCCATTTGAACGCTGAGTCACTGACAACCCGACCCCACTTGTCATCCCTAACCTCCGACGTTGACCATGGCAGCGATGGCTCTGACCAGCGATTCCTCGCCGACGGTGAGGTCACCGGCGACAGCAAGGGTACTAACATGATCATTACGTCACAGCGCATCGATCTATGACACTAACACGACCAATTACGGACTGAACCGAGCACTACGCCGACCATGGCGGATGTGGTGGCACGGCAGCGCTACGCCAGTGGTGTGAGACCTATGAAGCTAAAATGGATGGCTCAGGAAGCATTAGCAGCTCACCCCAAACACGACTGAGTAGAGCACAAGGCCGGAGGAGCAACGGAGAGGTGGGTCGACGTCCACGGTGATCACGGCGGTGCAAGGGTCATCGGTGATGGTGTTCTGGGAGCTATGGTGGTCAAAACGAGAAACCAATGGGTCATGGAGTACCACAGCTTCACGGCGAAGATGAAGCAAGACTCAGCAGGGGCAAAGGCGTACCGTGGAGCTCTAGCCACGGCGAAGCACTCGCAACGGGGATGTTGCCGGCCGCGAGGAAGAAGAGCATGCACCGCGGGTTTCCGGTGAAGACAAGCCACAAGGACTAGTTTGCTAGACACGCAAGGAAATAGTGGAGCTGGGACATGCTTTGCTGTGATGGCGTGGGCGCTGGTTCGACGGCAAAAGCTCGATGGAGCTGCGGCGGCGGTGACTGGAAAATAGAGGAAAGGAGCGGGGGCAAACGGCGACGGCTCTGGTTATAAAGGATGGCCAGGAAGCT
Organism: Miscanthus floridulus; assembly: GCF_019320115.1. Classification (NCBI taxonomy): domain Eukaryota; kingdom Viridiplantae; phylum Streptophyta; class Magnoliopsida; order Poales; family Poaceae; genus Miscanthus; species Miscanthus floridulus. The sequence continues at coordinate 12,485,524 of NC_089590.1, forward strand.
CAAGGAAGCCATGGCAAAACCATTTCCCTCGCCAGCGCGACGCCCAGATGGCCACGCGCGCGACTGAAAGCAAGCCGAAGCTCACCGGCGGTGTAGCGCAAGCGGTGAACACTGTTCATCGAAATTACAAGTTTGCCATTCGCCAAAATTCACAAATTACTCTCAAATTTTCATAACAACTCAAAAATCTCCAAAAACAAAAGTTGTTCAAAATCAAAAGTTCTACAACTTTGCTTTTATAACCATCTCCTAATTCGGTCTAGATTTTGAAATGAACTTTTGAATTTGAATAGGGAATTTTAACGAATTACGCCTTTTTGAATTACTCAAAATTTTTCTAAACAACTTGAAAAACTCCAAAAACAAACTTTGTATAACTTGCCAAGATCTACACTTTTGCTTTTGGGCCCAACCCCAAAATATGCTTAGATTTTGAAATGGATTTTTAGGGTAGGATTTAAATGTTGAAAAGCGGGGTTTTCTCGAAAAATTCAAAACCCAAACAAACTTTGAACTTGAGTCAAACAATACAATTCAACGCTCATTACACAAATGTAAACTTGTTTTAGTAAATGCATATCAAAGTTTTCACCAAATGTCAAATGCTTTGCAATGCATATGATGACATGTCAAATTTTAATATTTAAACACCCGAGGTGTTACAACTTCCATAGGTGTTTACACCGTAGATTTATTCACATGGGGCTTAGAATTTTTATAATGCAATAATTAAATTTTTATTCTCTTTTACTAATGCAATGCTAATGCAGAAAAGTAAATATGCTAAAGAGACAAATAATTTATGCAATGCTAGAAGGTAAATATGGATAACTATCACTGTTAGCTCATAGTGAGGGTTCGGATTTTTAAGTCCTCTAGACATGACTTGACTGGAGAGAAGTCCTTCATTCCTTGGGTGCATCATCTGGTCTCAGCGGTGGAGACCCAGATGGCTGCACATCCTGTGATGGTGACTCTAATGAAGTCACCTTTTCTTTCCACACCTGCTTGGACTATGGACTTGTCTTAGGCGGAGTAGGTCATCTTTCACAGGTGTTTTAGGTTCTTCATCTTTGTCAGGGACCAATACTAGGGTACCTGAAGAGGAGGAGCTAATAACCATCAATATTGATTCATCCGAGCAGTCAAGAGCATGACTACTACTCCAACCGATCCCCAGGTGCATAAGCTTTGCCTCACCTGACCTGTGGGGGCAGGCTCCACCTCGCCCGATATCGAGGCCGTGAGCTCTACCTTGCCTAACCTCTGAGGGCTGGCTCCGCCTCACCTAGCCTCTAAGGGCAGGCTACGCCTTGCCTGACCTCTAGGGACAGGTTCCGCCTCGCCCGACATTGAGGTCATGGGCTTCGCCTCGCCCGACCTCTAAGGGCTAGCTTTGCCAAACCCGGACTATAGGGGTGGGCTCCACCTCGCCTGACCCTTGGGTTTACACTCTGCCTTGCTTGACCTCTAAGGGTGGGCTCCGCCTCACTCGACCCTTGGGTTTGTGCTCCGCTTTGCCTGACCTCTGAGGGTGGGCTCTACCTCGCCCAACACCGAGGCCACAGGCTCTGCCTCGGCCGACCTCTAAGGGCTGGCTCTGCCTTGCCCGGCCTTTGAGGGCAGGCTCTGCCTTGCCTGGCCCTTGGATTTGTACTCCACCTCACCCGGCCTCTAGGGGGGACTCCGCCTTGACCGACCCTGAGGCCAGGGAATCTATCTTGCCCAATGGAGACCCATACCGCCACCAACCACTCTAGGTCCAAGTGAATGGGCCTGGGTCAAAGATCTAACACTAGGGAGGTGATCGACACGCCTCGATATAACCCATGGCTATGACAAGCCATACCTGGGGATTCACATCAGTAATAGCATTGGGCATAGCAGTGCTGTTCTACCTAGCCCCGTACAAGCACTGATAGGTGTGTTAGTTCACCATGATGTCCACTAGGATAGAGTGAGTGCCATGTCCGGGGGACGATGCCTGCACATGGCACCAGTGATGGATAGGGCCACGACGTGGAGCTGTCCCTATTGACGTCTACAGGGTCGGTGGGACCAGCATGAAGGAAAAGAAGGACCCGGCGATCCTAGAGGACTTCTTCTCCTTCTCATTCTCCTCATTTCCCTCCACTATAACCCAAGCTTTCCCTGCACATACCGAAGGCCCGTGCCCCTAGAAGCGACTAGCTCCTCGACTTTGACTATGGGAGGTTTGAGCGCTAGCTTGATGCCTTCCTAGGACCCCGACCATCCTGAGAGGACCTATGCCACCTCACCTTCTCATTTGCCAACGTCATGGCATAGCTTGCCGGAGGGGAGCTGCTCTCTTCAGAATATCTCATCCGAGGCGCCCCGACAGTGCTCCTGTTCGGTCTCTACAATGCCACAGAGACCGATGGCCACCTTGCGGCACAATGCATGCCTTCATCCCCCACAAACAACAGGTTCATTGGGATGACCAAATATGTCATGAAATCTTTTCACGACCTCCTTGTGAGAGAAACGAAGTCTCCCTCCACCTCTAACTCCAGCAGGGGAGCCATCACCCCTCTCATGAGTGTTTCATGGCAGGTACCCCTGAGGGACATGTGAACTTCGACACCTTTGATCAGGCACCCTGTGAACTTCGGTAGAGGGGTAGTGACATCATTCTTAAGGTAGAACCATTATGAGTGTCACCCCTTGTTGGACATTGATAGACACATCGACGAGTACTCGCTGACCTAATTGTTCTAGAGCTAGATGTCGGTGCACCCCATTGACATGTGTAGCTCCTGCCTACCGCTCTTCTCCCTCTTCTTCTAGAGGGAGACAGCAAAGAAGTACCTCCACAAATCGAAGTGGGGGATGATCCCTAGGAACCCCTCGCACAGGGCGACGAACACCACCATGTGCTAGATCCCATTGGGATTGAGATGCTACACTTTGATCTTGTAGTAGTGCAGTAGTCCCCGAAGAAATCTATGGGCAAGGGTCGCAAACCCACACTCGTGGAAGTGGGCAAAGGACACCACATAGCCATCGAGCGACAACAGCACGTCCTCCTCATCGAGTAGTAGCCACTCCTTGGTCGTGGTCCGTGCACGGAGAAGACCGCAATGAATGAGGCCCTCCATGGGCTAGAAGGTGATGTTAGAGTAGCACCACAGATCCATTGGAGATGGGGGTGGGTGGATGCAAGCTCAACGGTGGTAGGGATGTAGAGATATGAAACCTGAGTGATTGGCGGCGACGGTCGTGGCTACGGAGGCAAGGATGCAAGGTATGGAATCTGGGGGGCAAACCCTTTGGTTTTATAGGGGCGACGGATGCGAGGAAACCAACCACCTACCTAGATCTCCACGCCTACCACAATCTACCACAATGTCCCACCACGGGACATGCACATGCAATCTCTGTCTGTTCCCTTAGAAAACTCACCATACATTTTGCGTCTCCAAACAGGCCATGACTCATCATGAGTAAGAGGAATACGGATCTAAAAGCGCCTCTATGACTTGACTGGGCCCAAGAGTTCATAGGTTGGCCCATCAATGGGTTTGTCAACCACTCCAGGCACCTTTAGGGTGAGAGGTGGAAAGGGATGGGCCTGCTAGCATCCAGTACCTAGGTGACGAGCATCGTGGGCATCTAGGCCCATGTTCGTGTCTCGGTGGGTTATGATCCATGGTTTTTTTTGAAGAAAGGTACTTATCCCTCGGGACCGATCGAACGGACCCGAGAACTATATGGATTGACCGCTGAGAATCTTGGGTCTATCACCAAGCTAACCCAAGCCAGATCCCCACAAATGGGATGTAGGGGGCCCCACTCAGACTAGCCCATTAACAGCTCACCGGGTGCCATGATTCATCCTTAGAGGAAAATCGTGGCACGGCTCGGCCCCTCCATTTTATCAAAAAAAGTGTTTGAGGGAAGACAATCGTAAAGACAAACCGATCCTCGACCAGGCCCCTACTATGGGAGGGGGCTCGAGGAAAGGGAATCACCGCCCCTAGGTCACGCTATGGGTAGCAAAAGAAGGTTGAGGCCTTCCGAATCCTCCCATTTGGAAAAGCCTCCAAAGGAGTATTCTACTCCTCCACAGGCTCAGGGGCTACAGTCGGGGACCAATACTAGGGTACCAAAAGAGGAGGAGCTCCAACCAACCCCTAGGTGTGCAAGCTCTACCTTACTCGGCCTCTAGGGGTGGGCTCCGCCTTGCCCAGCCTCTAAGGGCGGGCTACACCTCGCTTGACCTCTAGGGATGGGCTCCGCCTCGCCTAACACTAAGGCCGCGGGCTCCGCCTTGCTTGACCTCTAAGGTCTGGCTCTGCCTCGCCCGACCTCTGGGGGCAGGCTCCACCTCGCCCAACACTTGGGTTTATGCTCTGCCTCACCCAACCTCTAAGGGTGGGCTCCACCTCGCCCGACACTGAGGCCATGGGCTCTGTCTCACCCAACCTCCAAGGGCGAGCTCCACCTCGCCTGACCTCTGAGGGCTAGCTCCACCTCGCCTGACCTCTAAGGGCTGGCTCTACCTCGCCTAGCCTCTGAGGGTGGGCTCTGCCTCACCCAACCTCTGGAGGTGGGCTTCGCCTTGCCCAACCATTGGGTTTGTGCTCCGCCTCGCCCAACCTTTGAGGGCAGGCTCTGCCTCACCCGACAAAAAGGCCATGGGCTATGCCTCGCCTAACCTCTGAGGGTTGGCTCCACCTCACCTAGCCTCTAGGGGTAGGCTCCACCTCGCCCGACCCTTGGGTTTGTGCTTTGCCTTGCCCGGCCTCTAGGGAGGACTCTGCCTCAATCAACCCTGAGGCTAGGGGATCCGTCTCACCAAATGGAGACCCATACCACCACCAACCACTCTAGGTCCAAGCGAATGGGCCTGGGTCAAAGCTCTAACACCAGGCAGGTGACCGACATGCCTCGATATAACCCATGGCCATGATGGGCCATACCTAGGGATTCACATCAGGAACAACATCGATCGTACTGGTGCTGTTCTGCCTAGCTCCTGTATGAGCACTAATAGGTGCGTCAGTTCACCATGATGTCCGCTAGGATGGAGTGGAGAGCCACGACTGGGAGGTGATGCTTGCACATGGCGCCAGTGATGGATAGGGCCACGACATGGAGCGGCCTGACGTCTAAAGGGTCGGCGAGACCCGCGTGAAGGAAAAGAAGGACCCGACAATCCTAGAGGACTTCTTCTCCTTTTCATTGTCCTCTTTTCCCTCCACTATAACCCATGCTTTCCCTTGGCCTATAAAAGGGAAAGCAGGGTGTCCCATGAAGAGGAGTTGAACCAATTGAACCATAAACTAATTAGAACACACAAGCACACAGCCGGGACATGACCGAGCTCTCAGCACCCGTTCGCTCCTCTCACCAGAAACTTGGGACCTGTCCCTCTCTCGACTGTTTGTTTCCCCTACTGTGAACTTTCAGTGCTAGTAACACAAGCAACAGCAATGAACTAGACATAGGGACATTCTACCCAAACTAGTATAAACCTCGTGTCCTCTTAGCACACCATCCAAGCCAGACGCACAATATTATAAATTTACTAGTCGGTGGCAACTCAAAACACTAACAATCTTCTCATTCATTCCATTGGGGTTGGTTCCTTTGATGTTGGGATGATCGACGTCTCCTCCTAGAATGGCTCTTCTTTGGCTATTCATAAGTAGTATAAGTATTGAAATAACAGCATACCTTTTCTCTAGGGAATTGGAAGTCAACTTGTCCAGATCCGATGAGATGATCGTGTTAGTGGTGTTGAGGAACATGGGTGTATCATCATCTTCTTCTCCCATGTCTAGGACCATGAAATCAGCAGGGGCATAGTGATCTTGTTTTCTTACCATAATGTCCCTCGCTATTCCCTTAGGGAATTGGATTGATTAGTTCACCATCTGCAACTGCATATATATGGGGAACAAAGGTTCATTACTAAATAAATATTCATACGTTACCTTGGACATTATATTGATGCCCGATCCAATGTCATAGAAGGTCTTGTGGAAGATTCTTTTTCCAATGGTACACTCGATCATCGATATGCTAGGATCATCCTTCTTAGCAAGGAATGGTGAAGCAAGGGGGTGGTCATACTTAGATCAGAGTGTGTTGATCATGTTGACTGTTTCTTCTTGTGGCCGACTGGTCTTGTTCTTCCTCCTTTGGTTCTTCTTCTTCTTGGTTACTATTATCTCTTCAGGCAGGTATGTCTTTTGTGGATGACTAGGAGATTGTAAGATGTGGTTCTTGAAAGAGAATTTCTCCTTTTTATCCTTGATCGTGAAATAGATCTTGGCACTATCCGCATAGATGATGGCTTTTGCGGTGCTCAAGAAAGGTCGGCCTAGGATGATGGGTGCCCTTTCATCTCCACCTGTTTCCAAAACCACAAAGTCTACAGGAACATATGATTGTCCTACTTGGACAATGGCATCTTCAAGGACTCCCTTGGGGTTGCAGAGTGACTGATTTGTAAGCTGCAAACACATATTTGTGTACAACAAAGGATCTTCTAAAATTTTCTCATAAATTACATTAGGCATGATGTTGATACTTGCTCCAAAGTCACAAATAGCTTCCCAGAAGATATGAGGTTTAATGACGATAGGGATGATAGGTCTCCCTAGATCACCTTTCTTGTTAGGCAAGGTGTAATCTATCCACCTTCCCATCGATGGCTTCATGTAGTAGTAAGCTGCATTGTGAATATCGATAAGATTTGCAGTTTCTAAATCTTCTGTCTGCCCTAGAATCTTACCTTTGTTGGATGGAGGAACAACAGCCGCTAGCTGAGCTATTTGTGATTCTATCATTTTATTAAAGCTATGTTGGTTCTTAATGGCAGAAGCAAAGCTATCCATTCTATTATTTATGTTTTCTAATATTTTATCATTGGTAGCTATCTTCTTAGATAATCCTTCCATAAGTCTAGATTGGCCAGTAATTAATTCTCTTAAGGGTGGTTGATTGAAGTTATTATAATTATTACCTTGAGGGTTACCTTGGTAGTTACCTTGTTAGTTCGACCTCTATTGTTGGTTCCATCCTTGATTCTGTTGAGGATGATGGTAGTTGTTGTTAACTAAGTTCACATCCTCTTAGGTTTTAGGACAGTTGTTCCCTAAATGCCCAGTGTTGCCACCTCTCTTGCGGGTCTGAACATGTTCTTCATTCTAGCCTTGGTTGGAGGCCATCTTCTCCACAAGAGTGGTCGTAGCTGGAAGTGTAAGTGACAAGAATGCACCTCCAGCAGCAGCATCCATGGTCTCATAGGTACTATTGGTCAACCCATGGTAGAACGCCTACATGAGTAGCCAATTCTCCATCCCATGATGATGATATTCTGATTATAATCTTGGAAGTGTTCCCATGCCTCATGGACAGATTCATCATGTTGTTGCTGAAAACTTGAAATTCTCCCACGCAGAGCATTGGTCTTGCCCATGGGAAAGAACTTTGTTAGGAAGGCAGTGGAGCAATTATCCCATGTAGTGTTTCTGTCTTTGTTGGCGTAGAACCACTGGTACGCCTTCCCCAAAAGTGAAAATGGGAAGAGGCAAAGTAGTATGGCATCTTTGATTACTCCCTTAATGGTGAAAGTGTTGCAGATCTCTAGAAAGTGTTGGAGATGTGCACTCGCATCTTCATGTGCCTTTCCACAAAATTGGCACGCTTGCACCATATTGATGAGAGACGGCTTGAGCTCAAATCCATTGTCTCCCACATTGACTGTGGGTCTAGTCCGGATGTTAGTAGTGGTTGAAGAAGAGAATCCGTGGAGAATCCTATTAGCCATGGCTTCAAATTCTAGTGTTAAGCTTTGCCTTATCTGGTTGTCTTCTGAATCTAATGCTAAGACTTTCTTGAGTTTAGCTTTAGTTTTCCTGATTAATGCTTCTAGATCTTCAATGTAGTTTGTCAAAAGATCAAAACTGGTCATACATTACCCTGCATAAGATACACAAGTAGACAAAAGAAGGGTAAGCCTACTTGAGTAGGGGTCAATGGTTATCTTGATCACATCAATAAATATAAGTTTATCAATACTTCCTTTGTCTAGCTACCTTCCCCAGCAACGGTGCTAGAAATGCTTATTATATTTATTACCTTGTCACTTGTTTTAATGGCCACCTATTAATTACCTACATCTCCTAACATTACTTTACTAGGTTGTCATCCCTAGTGATGGTGCTAGAGATGCTTGTTAATGCTGCCTAGCATCACTACTAGAATGATACTAAGTAGTTCTTTATCATCTTATGTGACTAGAAAGAATATATAGATATGAATGAATAAGGATCTGCAAGCGCACAAATAATATACCATTGTAGCACTTCACCTAAGAGTATTTCTGGTATCGTTATTTATATTTTTACCACAAGGAAGGTCTAGCATGGACAAGTATTGATAACTTATACTATTGATGGAGAAGTAAACCATAACCAATATCCTACTCATAATAGGGGTAAGTCATAGGATAAGATATATTTATATATATAATAAGTATTGATCAATGATAATGATAAATCACTCATAGTACTCCTTTCTATGGCATTAGCATGGTCTGGTAGAATATTAGAGGAATAATTCCTAAGTCATCCTTAATTATAAGTCAAAGCATACATTGATTAGTGCAATTATATCTAATAGTCATTGCTAAGATCATCTTCATATCTGCACATAAGGGATATTACTAGGGATGAGTAAGAACAGAGCTTATCTTCCTTCGTAATCAGATCCTACGTGCTATCTACATCGGGGAGTGACTACAAAGGACTCAATGGGAGTGTCATGTCCACGATCTACCACGACCCATAATATAGCTTATCTTCCTTCTAAGTCTGAACTGAATTTTTAGTTTCATCCATTGATGTTTGGAGCTTTGTATCGCACTAACCAAGCCAAACCAGCTCAAGCTCCCATTGACAAAGTTGTAGTCCTCACTTAGATCTCCAACTTTGTCAACTACACCATGAACCAGATTGGCATAGTTTGGGAGATATGGATCACCAAAGTTGCTTTGTGAGTCAGCTTCATCGGGCTCTAATTGCTGAGGAACTGGCCTCGGTGGCCGACCAGCCTCAGGCCATTACCGCCATGCCAGGCCGTGGCAACCGCACACTGGCCGTGGGCCTGTTGGTTAGGCTAGAGTGGCATCAAGGGCTCCACGCACCCGTGCTCATCTTGGCCTCACTCCATTCATCTCCTTCCTCGCGCAGCAGCCGCAACCGAGAGCCGCCGTCGTCGCCATTGCTCCATTGAGCCTGGCCACCCTCGCCATCACGTCGTTGGTCACTCTAGCTAGCCCACCACTCCACCATCGGCTCCTGTAGCTTGTCCACCTCGCCGTTGAGCCAGAGAGTCGAGGTAGAGGCCACATTTCCTTCTTCCCACGGCGAAGCGCCATTACCACTGTGAGCTCCGACGAGCTCCTGTGTACTCACCACAGTACCTCGCCTCACTCTGTCACTCCCACAACTCCGCTGAGACCATCTCTAGCTCGTTGTCATCTCCACGCAGTCAATCGACCTCAGGTGAGGCCGCATTCGGCATTTCCGCGCCGTCGCAACCTCACCGGAGTTGGGTGCTCCGTGGCCAGCCCCACCTGGAGTACCTCGTCACCTCGGCTCTCTCCCTTCTCATTCCTCGGAGTACCCTAATGCTTGAATCAGGCCTAGCCAAACCTCTACTAGTCAGAGATGGCCGGCGCACCACCAGGCTCCTCCACCATGCTGCCATGAACGTCGGCGAGCTACCTCCGGTGGCTCTGCCCTCCCATCACCTACCCCTATCGATGTGCATAGATGAGTAGAGCACACCGGTGACCTCGGCCTCGCTGGAATCCTCGTCACCGGCGAGGTAGCGCCGAGCAGCATAGCGCAGAGCCACCTCCTTTGTTCTGGTGTGACTGACATGCGGGCCTGATTGGTTGGAGGGCCCCAGCTGTTAGCGTCTATTGAATGAAAAGCTAGTGCATTTGTTCTGATTTTGATGCTATTTTGTGAATTTTGTATCTCTTTGTGTGTAGATCCAAATGGAGTGATTCTAATTTTGGTAGAATCACAGTGAAGTCTAGTATTTAGGAAAAATATGACATGAGCACTTGAAGTGGAAATTTTGGATGAATTAAATAGGAACTTGAAATGTGTTTTTAAAAGCATGCAAACTTGTTTAAATTATATCTTGAGTTTTTTGCTCCAAAAATTATGAAATTTTGTGGGTGAGATCTTCTTGTTTAGTAGAAGCTCTGGTAAAAATTTGAGAGTCAGAGCATGTATGGTTTTTGATTTATAGATTTTCCTTTTATCATTGGATGATCCTTGTAGGAATTTTAGTAATTTATTTATGAATCCAATGACCATGTAAATTGTTTGAGGATGTCCTAGTACCTTAAGGATGCTAGGAAAAATATAAAATCTGTTGCTTGACACTTTTCACTAGGGTTTCCTAATTATGCCATTTTAAGCCTTTATGCCTTGTCATTTTTGTGTAGGATGAGATACTTGTTCAATTGATGTGAAATTTATGTAGTAGCCTACTGGAGACATATCTAAGCTACTGTAATTTTTGTAGAATTTTCTGTATACTTTGGATATGTGTTTATTATTTAACCTGATTATCTAAATAAATTAATAAAGGAATGAAAATGATTTATTTAGGAAGGGCCACTATGTTTGCTTATGTTCATTTGATGTATGTTAACTGTTGGTAACATTGGTAGTACTCGTGGTGCTATTCGTTTATGTAATGAAGTATTATTTTCACTATAATTCTATTATAGTGACTTTCTAGACAGATTTTTGAGTTAAGCGGCTTAACTGGTGAATTTGATGTTTGCTGTGAAATTGGTCAATAACAAAGTGGTAGGAAACTTGTTTATATATCTTGTGTCAAAATTTCAAGACATTTAGCCTAGTAGTTTGAGAGTTATCTCAGTTGGAAGATAACACTCCCAACTGCCTACTCTCTGGAATCCACGGACAGTTTTACAAGATCAGTCTGGGTGACCTAGTTTGAGTTTGAATTAGTCTTTGGTTATTAAATGAAAGTTATAGACAATTTTATAAGCTTTATAGAAAGTCTTAAACCATGGTATTTGGATCTGTAGAACTCTAGTTATGGATCAAACTTGTAGCTGCTATTTGCAGCCTGAAAACTGTTGAGTGCAGTGAATGACTTGTTTGCTTTATATGAGTTGATGTGATGATTTAGATGCTAAGCTAATTAAGATAAATTGTTAGTTGCAGGTGCTAGACCTCTTACTAAAGATGAACAACTTTATCTTAGGTTATTAGAATTTGGTGAGTGTGCAGTTCTTGTTTTTAGAGATATGCACCTACCCAGTAAAAAAGATGTAAAGCTTGTATTATCATATTGTTCATGCGTCCATTCATACATGGCTATACATTTCATCATCATCTTCCATCTCGTGTGCATGCATGATTCTTATACTATGCATATGCATGCAATAGGTGTTCCAGAGGGAGTCACGCTTCTAGAATTCGAGCCAGTACTTCCGGAGGAGCAGCAGCAAGCTCAGGAGCAGGAGGTGCAGGCCCCCGAAGGAGTCAATGAAGAAGTTCTTGAGTGTCCCGATCACCAACCTTCATCTTTTCTGAAAGGCAAGCTCCGGAGCATTCTAAGTCTCCTATGTTTTAAAAATGGTTACTTTGAATATCTTTATTTATTGTTGCATTAAGTGATAGGAATTGGATGCAAACACTTGTTGCATATATATCTATTCCTTGGCCAGTATACGTACCCTGAATCCTATTTAGGTCCAGGAGCGAATCAAAGCTTAGCCATGCTTAGACCGGTAAAAGTTAGGTGATTTCCTGTCACCTGCAAGTAAGGATGATGTCCGGTCACGGTTGGCTATATTTGCTATCGTGGAAAATAACCATGTGTTAATAATGAATTGTGATCGGGCGGGATGTCGATAGAGAAGCAACAAGGCAAGGAGGTCTTGGGTGTGGATCTATCCCCATCTATGTCGGTTAAGGACTGATTCGATGTACGTCCTCATGTCATGTTGAACGCATGCCTATCACTTAGTTGGCCGGATAACTCATTCTGACCGTGCAACCGAGTAGCTCAACTCAGGCTGGAAGACCGAGAAGTGAAAGTGCGCACCCTGGTAGTAGTAAGGATGTGCGGGGAGCTATTGGCATAAGTCCGAGGTGAGATTGATCACCTAGCAGAGTGGACTCCCTGAGGGTGCGGCGCTGCTCGGAGCCGCGATTACTGAGGTGTACGAAAGGTGACCTAAGGCTGCCTTCGCGTAGTATGCCTGGGTTTATGTTAGGAATACCCCTCCAGCTGGATAGGAATCGATTCGAATCGCCGTCTCTCCCGGATAGTGAGAATTTGACTGAGCAGCGGCAACGTAGATGCACTTAATTGAACTTGATGGTTAAATCGATGATGACTAATGTTACAACATTATACCGGATATGGTTACTAATGTTTGGAGTTACTCAATTGCTTGCTCTAGTGCAGGTGCTAATCTAGTTGATAGGTTACTATTAATACCTTGCTGCTTACTAATAATTTAAATTATGCTCTTATATCATTAAAGCTTTTATGCAAAATGGTTGTCAAGCAAGATTCACTGATAAATCCTTGCATACTCCTTGGTGTCATTTATTTCTGGTTTTCGATGGGTAAGTCTAGCTGAGTACCTTCTCGTACTCAGGGTTTATTTTCCCCCTTGTTGCAGATGACGTGCTCTATAATGGCTACTGCAAGTATTGTCTCCACCCTACGGGGGATGAAGACTAGATCATGGGCATGATCATCTATGTTATCTTATCTTACTGCTTTTGCTGGATATGACTTTGGTGCTGGCTTATATTTGAACTAAGTGTGTGTGATGGTCTCAAACTACTTTGCTTCCGCTATTTGTGAACTCGTTCTGTAATAACTATGTGTACTCTGATGTATGAGGTACTTGTGAACTACTTGTGAAATGGATGTAACATGTGGCCTGTTATGTTGAATTACTGTGATCTTGGTTGTATGCAAGTTGGTTTGAAATCCTTCGTGGTTTTAGTTGACTACCGGGTTTATATGGGTTCAAGTATGACGGTATGATCACTCCAGTGATTGCTTTCGTACTTGTGCTCTTATAAATTGGTCAGTTCTGTTACAGCTAGTATCAGTGCTAGATTCAACATTAAACATGTCATATGTGTATTTAAAACAAAGGTTTTTGTTTGCAAAAATTAGTTTTGACAACTTATAGCTACTTATATAGGGTGTTCAAATCTGAAAGTTTACTTAAGTGTGCCAGTTGTCATATCCTCTATGCCCAAATAAGGACTTTTAGGTGGTTTATTTAAGTGATGACTTTGGGGGGGGGGGTAATTGCTTTCATTTTATTTCGTCGTCCATACGGCGTGCTATTGTATGGATGCCATCCGCTTGGGTGGTAATGTATGGATCAATTGCCTCTACGCCTAGGTAAAGTGAGTTGTGAGAGCATGACCGTCCAACAGTCGGTCTAGGGGAGAGTTAGTTGTGGTTACTGGAATATTTACATGTTACGCACATGTATATATGAAGGTACTTAATTGTGGGTACATCTATCGGGTAGCTTTGGATACTAAAGTATGTACATATGGGATGTATATATGGAGTGTATCTTAGTTTACTGCTTTCATTGTATGCTTATTTATCTCATGTGGGATGGGCTGCAATGAATTTGTCTGCAGGTATACTAACAATGCAACGTGTAGCTCGACTAGATACTTATATGAGAGAACGTATGTATGCCACCGTCTATGTCGCTAGAATGTTAAATTTTTCTTAAGATTTGTGAGGACGTACGGAATGTGCATGCATCATGTTTACTCATGCCATTACATTTTTGCATCACTCCCTCCCTTATCTTTAATTATTCCGTTATAGATTTCCCATCCTGTAAGGTAATCCTCTCACACCCAAGTTACAATGCTACTATAGATGGCCACACTAGCACTACCCGCCCTGGGGCAGCACATTCCTTCATATGTTTGGCACCCCAACCCTGTTGTGGAGGGTGCTACATTCAGTAGGATATACGGAGCCACCTCGTTATGCTTTGATGTAATCTCTGAAACTTGCATGTTGGCTCCATGTGGATGTGAGCTTTAAATAAAAGTCCAGCTTTGATGTTGGCAAAAATTTAGCATGTAAGCGTATGCATCACGTGAATGTGCGGAGTAAAGTCATGGCAATGTTATGAGGATGAGTTATTGTGCCTCTATTTATTGTATGAAATTAATCTCTCTAATAAGTTTAGTTTGGCATAATTCTACAATCCTTCTGCAATGTATCCGACATCGTGCATCATTACTCACAAATGCACTTCTGCAGATGTCGCACAATCTACGTTCGAGCCGTGCTGGGGGTAGTGGTGATGATGATCTTCCACCGTCACCACCACCCACACCGTCTGATCTGTTGGCCATGCTCGTGAAAGGTCAGCGTGTGTTGGGGGACGCTATGCGTACCCTGGCCCAGCATCAAGCCCAAGGCCACAATCAACGACAAGGATGAAAGCCCAACCAGTTTACTGATTTCAAAGAATTCCAAGATACCAAGCCGCCCGTATTCAAGAAGCTGAAGAGCCGCTCCAAGCAGAAGAGTGGCTAAACATGCTTGAGCACAAGTTCTATTTGCTTAGGGTGATAGAACAGATGAAGGCAGAGTATGCTTCGCATCAGTTACAAGGACTAGCAGGTATTTGGTGGCGTCATTATAGGTCCACCTTACCTGAGAATGCCCAGATCATGTGGAATCAATTCCAGGAGGCTTTCAAGAGTCATTATATTCCTCCCGGGCTGATGGCCATAAAGCACAATGAGTTTATGAAGTTGGTGCAGGGCATCAAGACACTCACTAAATATCTTCATGCCTTCAATCATCTGGCAAGGTATGCTCTAGAATTTGTTGATTCTGAAGCAAAGAAAATCGCCAGCTTTAAGAGAGGGCTTAGTTCCAAACTGATGAAGTCCATGGGGAACAACAAGAGTGTCACTTTCAATGAGTTCATAAGCGATGCTCTTACTCAAGAGAATAACAATAATGTCTATGCTGCTTCCAAAAATCACAAGAGGGCCTTTGAGGCAGGTGTCTCGCAGGCTAAAGCTCCAGTAGCGAAGACTCAATCTCGCCCACCGACTACAGCCGTTAGGTACCGGCCGCCACAAAAGAAGAATCAGGCAAAGACTGGTTTCAAGAAGGCATTTACTGTACCTCTTCCAAAGGGCACCACAGGACCAAGAAATTCTTTTGTTCCACCAGCTAATAGGCCCTACTGGAATTGTGGCAGGACAGGTCATTGGTCCAAGAATTGTTCGTATCCTCAGAAGAACCATCAGAAGCAAGGGAATTCTGGTGCTCGTCAAGGACATGTTAACTACACCAATGTGACAGAGATACCCTCCGGAGAGGTGGTTACTACGGGTAAGTTTCTTGTGAATCAACATCCGATAGTTGTACTATTTGATTCTGGTGCTTCACATTCATTTATGAGTCTAGCTTTTGCATCAAAATACAATCAGAAGGTAATTATAGTATCCTCGGGTAGTTATTGCATTAGTGCAGCTGGAAGTAATATCTCAACTAATCAAATAGTGTTGGGGGTGAGTATCGAAATTGAGGGATGAGTGTTTATGGCCGATATGGTAGTTTTGCCAGGATTAGGGATAGATGTAATCTTGGTAATGAAGTGGATGAGTGGTCATGGAGTGCTCATCGATACTTCCACTAGGGTCGTTATGTTGAGGGATCCTATCAGTAAGGAGGCTTTTCTAGTGCCACTTCCCAGAGAGCTAGAACTCCACAACACTGCTAATGCTATCCAGACCCCGAGAATTGAGGATGTCCCAGTAGTGTGTGAATTTCCAGATGTATTTCCTAATGATTTACCTGGTTTATCGATGGATCGAGATATAGAATTCAAGATCGAGTTAGTGCCAGGCACTGCACCTATTTCTAGAAGGGCTTATAGGATGCCACCCAATGAGTTAGCAGAGCTTAAAGTTCAGTTACAAGATCTATTAGAGAAAGGTCTTATCTGACCTAGTGCTTCTCCCTGGAGTTGTCCTGCTATATTTGTGAAGAAGAAGGACAAGTCATTGCGCATGTGTGTGGATTATCGTCCACTCAATGCTGTGGCCATCAAGAATAAGTACCCACTGCCTCACATTGATATTATGTTTGATCAGTTGTCTAAGGCAAAGGTATTCTCCAAAATTGATTTGAGGTCTGGTTATCATCAGATAAAGATTAGACCGGAGGATGTGCCTAATACCACTTTCTCCACCAGATATGGGTTGTATGATTATCTTGTTATGTCCTTCGGCCTGACCAATGCTCCTGCATACTTCGTATATCTGATGAATTCTATATTCATGGAGGAACTGGACAAGTTTGTAGTTGTCTTCATTGATGACATCTTGATCTTTTCCACAAATGCTGAAGAACATGCCGAGCATCTGAGAGTTGTTTTATCCAGGCTACGAGAACATAAGCTTTATGCTAAGTTCACTAAATGTGAGTTTTGGCTTAAGAAAGTACCTTTCTTGGGTCATGTGTTGTCCGATGAAGGGATTTCGGTTGATCCATCTAAGGTGCAAGAAGTCATGGATTGGAAAGCACCAACTTCAGTGCATGAGGTTAGAAGTTTCCTTGGTTTGGCGGGATATTATCGTCGATTCATTCTAGATTTCTCTAAGGTGGCCAAGCCCATGACCAGGTTGCTTCAAAAAGATGTAAAATTTGTTTGGACTCTAGAGTGTGAGACTGCTTTTTGCACTTTAAGGACCTTGTTGACATCAGCTCCTGTGTTGGCACAACTAGATATCGAAAAACCTTTTGATGTGTTTTGTGATGCATCAGGTACCGGTTTAGGATGTGTCCTTATGCAGGAAGGCTAGGTTATTGCTTATGCCTCATGTCAGTTAAGGAAGCATGAAGTCAATTATCCAACTCATGATCTTGAGTTAGCTGCTGTTGTTCATGCTTTAAAGATTTGGAGGCATTACCTGCTCGGTAACGTGTGCCATATCTATACCGATCATAAAAGTCTCAAGTATATTTTCACCCAACCAGAATTGAACATGAGATAGAGAAGATGGCTAGAGTTGATTAAAGATTATAATTTGGAAGTCCATTATCATTCGGGTAAAGGAAATGTTGTTGCTGATGCTTTGAGTAGGAAATCTCACTATAATTCTCTCTTGGAAGCAGATTATCATTTGGTGCATCTGTTACATTCTGCTGTGTTGCACAGTATTACCCTTAGTTGCTCTCTAGAAAGTAAAATCATCGAGCTTCAGAAAACCGATGTGGGTGTGTTCCACATCAAAAGAAAGATGAAGGAACAAGAGATAAAACACTTTCGTATTGATGAGAAGGGTGTTCTATGGTTTAAGGACAGACTTGTACCAAAGGACAAAGAGCTTAGAAACCAAATCTTAGAAGAAGCTCACTCATCCAAGTTATCTATCCACCCAGGAAGTAGCAAAATGTATCAAGATTTGAAATCTCGCTTTTGGTGGACCAAGATGAAGAAAGAAATCATAGCTTATGTTGCAAGGTGTGACAATTGTTGTAGAGTCAAAGCAATTCACATGAAGCCTGCTGGACTTCTACAACCATTATCTATATCAGGATGGAAGTGGGAAGAGATTAGTATGGATTTCATTGTTGGACTTCCTCCTACCCAAAAGAATTTTAATTCCATATGGGTAATAGTGGATCATTTAACAAAGTCTGCTCATTTCATACCAGTTAGAGTTGACTATCGACCAAGTGACTATGCTAAGTTATATTTTAACCAGATAGTTCATCTCCATGGTGTTCCTAGAACCATTATATCCGATAGAGGACCTCAGTTCACTGCTCGTTTTTGGGAACAATTGCATAAGATGATTGGGACCAACTTAGTTAGAAGTTCTGCTTATCATCCACAAACCTCCGGACAGACGGAGCGGGTGAATCAAATATTGGAAGACATGTTAAGAGCTTGCATCATATCATCCAAAGGTTTGTGGGATAAGTGGTTACCCTTGGCTGAATTTTCCTATAATAATAGTTATCAAGAAAGCATCAAGATGGCCCCCTTCGAAGCGTTGTATAGCTGTAAGTGTAGAACTCCTTTGAACTGGGTTGAATCTGGAGAGAGGAGATACTACTGCATTGATTTCATTGAAGAGGCTAAACAATAAGTCTGTACTATCCAAAACATATGAAAGCCGCTCAAGCTAGGCAAAAAAGCTATGCGGATAAAAGAAGAAAGCCCATTGAGTTTGAAGTAGGTGATCATGTTTATCTGAAGGTATCACCGATGAAAGGTGTGCAGCGATTTAGAGTAAAAAGGAAGCTTGCACCTAGGTATGTAGGCCCATATCTGATCATGGAAAAGAGTGGGAATGTGGCTTACAAGATAGAGTTACCTTATGAGATGAGAGCTATCTTCAATGTGTTTCATGTCTCTCAATTGAAGAAATGTCTCCGTGTTCCCGAAGAAAGAGTTTCACTTAGAAATATCAAGTTGAAATCAGATCTATCCTATGAAGAAAGGCTAGTGCGGGTTATTGATACCAGAGAGAGAGTAACCCGGAACTGTGTGGTCAAGTTTTACAAGGTTATGTGGAGTAACCAAGGTATTGAGAGCGATGCAACGAGGGAACGGGAAGATTATTTGAAGGATGTATACCCTACCTTTTATTCAAAATGGTACACTTTTCAAATCTCGGGGCGAGATTTTTATAAGTGGGGAGGGCTATAACACTCTAGGTGTTATGGTTGCACTAAAACACTTGCATCACATGAGCATGAGCATCATCATCTCATTCATAAGCATCATACCATTATGAATGTTATCATTTCATGTGTGTTTCTATTTGAACTGCTTGGTTTTATGCTAGCAATTGTGTGTGCTCATGTGTGGTCTATACAAATGTGTGTCAAATGTCCTCTTAAACAACTTATCTACACTTAGAATGTCATTAGGAACAATGTTCATGTTGACCATATTGCCTAATTATACTTCCAAGTAATTGTTTGACTTGTGTTGACCCCTAGAGCGCTTTGGTTTGACTATTTAAAAAGTACAACTTAGATTGTTTGCATGTCTGAGCAACCTAAAGAAAAGTTGTAGCAAATTATATAGGGAACAAACTTTGTTTAAGGGCCAAGTCATGAAAATGTGTGGAACAGTCCCAAACATGGCCCACAAGTCAATTTTGAGGGTAGTTTGAAGACTTCGAAATTTTTCTAAGTCTGAACTGAATTTTCAGTTTCATCCATTGATGTTTGGAGCTTTGTATCACACTAACCAAGCCGAACCAGCTCAAGCTCCAATTGACAAAGTTGTAGTCCTCACTTAGATCTCCAACTTTGTAAACTACACCATGAACTAGATCGCCATAGTTTGGGAGATATGGATTGCCAAAGTTGCTTTGTCAGTCGGCTTCATCAGGCTCTGATTGCTAAGGAACTGGCCTCGGCGGCCGACCGGCCTTAGGCCATTGCCACCGCATGGCTAGGCCATGGCAACTATATACTAGCCATGGGCCCACTAGTCAGGTTGGAGTGGCATCAAGGGCTCCACGCACTCACGCTCGTCTTGGCCTCATTCCATTCATCTCCTTCCTCGCGCAGCAGCCACAACCGAGAGCCACCGCCATCGTCATTGCTCTGTCGAGCCAGTGCACCCTCACCATCACGTCGTTGGTCACTCCAGCTAGCCCACCACTCCACCATCGCCTCCTATAGCTCATCCACCTCGCCATTGAGCCGGAGAGTCAAGGTAGAGGCCACATTTCCTTCTTCCCGCGGCGAAGCGCCATTACCGCCGTGAGCTCCGATGAGCTCCCGTGTACTCACCATCGTACCTCGCCTTGCTCCATCACTCCCACAGCTCTGCTGAGACCTTCTCTAGCTCATCATCATCTTCACACAGTCAATCGACCTCAGGTGAGGCCGCATTCGGCATTTCCGTGCCGTCGTAGCCTCACCGGAGTTGGGTGCTCTGTGGCCAGCCCCACCTGGAGTACCTCGTCACCTTCGCTCTCTCCCTTCTTGTTCCTCGGAGTACCCTAATGCTTGAATCAGGCCTAGCCAAACCTCTACTAGTCGGAGATGGCCGACGCACCACCGGGCTCCTCCATCGTGCCGCCATGAACGTCGGCGAGCCACCTCCGGTGGCTCCGCCCTCCCATCACCTACCCCTATCGATGCGCATAGATGAGTAGAGCACGCTAGTGACCTCGGCCTCACTGGAATCCTCACCGCCGGCGAGGTAGCGCAGAGCCGCCTCCTCTATTCTGGTGTGACTGACATGCGGGCCCGATTGGATGAAAAGCTAGTGCATTTGTTCTAATTTTGATGCTATTTTGTGAATTTTGTATCTCTTTGTGTGTAGGTCAAAATGGAGTGATTCTAATTTTGGTAGAATCACAATGAAGTCTAGTATTTAGGAAAAATATGACATGAGCACTTGAAGTGGAAATTTTGGATGAATTAAATAGGTACTTGAAATGTGTTTTTAAAAGCATACAAACTTATTTAAATTATATCTTGAGTTTCTCTGCTCCAAAAATTATGAAATTTTGTGGGTGAGCTCTTCTTGTTTAGTAGAAGCTCTGATAAAAATTTGAGAGTCAGAGCATGTATGGTTTTTGATTTATAGATTTTCCTTTTATCATTGGATGATCCTTGTAGGAATTTTAGTAATTTATTTATGAATCCAATGACCATGAAAATTGTTTGAGGATGTCCTAGTACCTTAAGGATGCTAGGAAAAATATAAAATCTGTTGCTTGACACTTTTCACTAGGGTTTCCTAATTATGTCATTTTTAGCCTTTATGCCTTGTCATTTTTGTGTAGGATGAGATACTTGTTCAATTGATGTGAAATTTATGTAGTAGCCTTCTGGAGACATATCTAAGCTACTGTAATTTTTGTTGAAGTTTCTGTATACTTTGGAATTGTGTTTATTATTTAACCTGGTTATCTAAATAAATTAATAAAGGAATGAAAATGATTTATTTAGGATGGGCCACTATGTTTGCTTATGTTCATTTGATGTATGTTAACTGTTGGTAACATTGGTAGTACTCGTGGTGCTATTCGTGTATGTAATGAAGTATTATTTTCACTATAATTCTATTATAGTGACTTTCTGGACAGATTTTTGAGTTAAGCGGATTAACTGGTGAATTTGATGTTTGCTGTGAAATTGGTCAATAATAAAGTGGTAGGAAACTTGTTTATATAGCTTGTGTCAAAATTTCAAGTCATTTGGCCTAGTAGTTTGAGAGTTATCTCAGTTGGAAGACAGCACTCCCAACTGCCTACTCTCTGGAATTCACGGACAGTTTTGCAAGATCAGTCTGGGTGACATAGTTTGAGTTTGAATTAGTCTTTGGTGATTAAATGAAAGTTGTAGACAATTTTATAAGCTTTCCAGAAAGTCTTAAATCATGGTATTTGGATCTATAGAACTCCAGTTATGGATCAAACTTGTAGCTGCTGTTTGCAGCCTGAAAACTGTTGAGTGCAGTGAATGACTTGTTTGCTTTATATGAGTTGATGTGATGATTTAGATGCTAGGCTAATTAAGATAAATTGTTAGTTGCAGGTGCTAGACCTCTTACTGAAGATGAACAACTTTATCTTAGGTTATTAGAACTTGATGAGTGTGTGGTTCTTGTTTTTAGAGATATGCTCCTACTCGGTAAAAAAGATGTAAAGCTTGTATTATCATATTGTTCATGCGTCCATTCATACATGGCTATACATTTCATCATCATCTTCCATCTCGTGTGCATGCATGATTCTTATACTATGCATGTGCATGCAATAGGTGTTCCGGAGGGAGTCACGCTTTTGGAATTCGAGCCAGTACTTCCGGAGGAGCAGCAGCAAGCTTAGGAGTAGGAGGTGCAGGCCCCCGAAGAAGGAGTCAACGAAGAAGTTCTTGAGTGTCCCGATCACCAACCTTCATCTTTTCTGAAAGGCAAGCCCCGGAGCATTCTAAGTCTCCTATGTTTTAAAAATGGTTACTTTGAATATCTTTATTTATTGATGCATTAAGTGATAGGAATTGGATGCAAACACTTGTTGCATATATATCTATTCCTTGGCCAGTATACGTACCCTGAATCCTATTTAGGTCCAGGAGCGAATCAAAGCTTAGCCATACTTAGACCGGTAAAAGTCAGGTGATTTCCTGTCACCTGCAAGTTAGGATGATGTCTGGTCATGATTGGCTATATTTGCTATCGTGGAAAATAACCATGTGTTAATAATGAATTGTGACCGGGCGGGATGTCGATAGAGAAGCAACAAGGCAAGGAGGTCTTGGGTGTGGATCTATCCCCGTCTGTGTCGGTTAAGGACCGATTCACTGTAAGTCCTCATGTCATGTTGAACGCATGCCTATCACTTAGTTGGCCAGATAACTCATTCTGACCGCGAAGCCGAGTAGCTCAACTTAGGCCGGAAGACCGAGAAGTGAAAGTGCGCACCCTGGCGGTAGTAAGGATGTGCGGGGAGCTATTGGCATAAGTCCGAGGTGAGATTGACCACCTGGCAGAGTGGACTCCCTGAGGGTGTGGCGCTGCTCGGAGCCACGATTCCTGAGGTGTACGAAAGGTGACCTAAGGTTGCCTTTGCACGGTATGCCTGGGTTTGTGTTAGGAATACCCCTCCAGCTGGATAGGAATCGATTCGAATCACCGTCTCTCCCAGATAGTGAGAACTTGCCTGAGCAGCGGCAACGTAGATGCACTTAATTGAACTTGATGGTTAAATCGATGATGATGTTACAACATTATTCCGGATATGGTTACTAATGTTTGGAGTTAATCAATTGCTTGCTCTAGTACAGGTGCTAATCTAGTTGATAGGTTAATATTGATAACTTGCTGCTTACTAATAATTTAAATTATGCTCTTATATCATTAAAGCTTTTATGCAAAATGGTTGTCAAGCAAGATCCACCGATAAAGCCTTGCATACTCCTTGGTGTCATTTATTTCTAGTTTTTCGACGGGTAAGTCTAGCTGAGTACCTTCTCGTACTCAGGGTTTATTTTCCCCCTTGTTGCAGATGACGTGCTCTATAATGGCTACTGCAAGTATTGTCTCTACTCTACGGGGGATGAAGACTAGATCATGGGCATGATCATATATGTTATCTTATCTTACTGCTTTTGCTGGAAATGACTATGGTGCTGGCTTGTATTTGAACTAAGTGTGTGTGATGGTCTCAATCTACTTTGCTTCCGCTATTTGTGAACTCGTTCTGTAATAACTATGTATACTCTGATGTATGAGGTACTTGTGAACTACTTGTGAAATGGACGTAACATGTGGCCTGTTATGTTGAATTACTGTGATCTTGGTTGTATGCAAGTTGGTTTGAAATCCTTTGTGGTTTCAGTTGACTACCGGGTTTATATGGGTTCAAGTATGACGGTTTGATCACTCCGGTGATTGCTTTCGTACTTGTGCTCTTATAAATTGGTCGGTTCTGTTACACGTACCTTCATCAGCCATCGGGTCCTCCCCTTGAAGATGAGACCACCCCTAGTGGGAGTCCCGAGGCCCGATGGACCCTACAATAGAGTCATAGGTCACCATCCACGAGTATGACCTAGACCAACGGGTGATGAAGGTTATGGGAGAGTACACACTGGATTGTGGCACGCGGAGTCCCTAGAGGCCTTTAGCGCTTACCATCCTCCACCGACAAATGGACCTCTCATCGATGTGGTCTCACACCTGCTGCCAGTTCCTCCTAACGAGGTGATTTTTTGTGTACTACTGTTCATGTTGTTTCTCTTCATTAAATTAACTAGAGTATGCAAGCAATGCTCACACTAGTATTTGTGTTCACGCTGCTTAATTTAACTAGTATTTGGAAATTGCCTACTTTATCAACAGGTGGACGTGGGCATAATGGCATCCCAAGGACTGTTGGCCTTGGAGTTGGGTTCTTCATCCATGGTCATGCTCGAAAAGTGGCCCTAGGAGCCATCCTCTAGTGGGGGTAACCACCAGCGATGATTCCGTCCCCTGATGATCTAGACAGTTCATTGAGTCATTTTCCTTCTCAATTAGATCACTCTCCCCCTTATCTGGTGGGCTTGAACTTGGCTTGCATTGTACAGAGAGATAGAACATCACCGCACGCCGTCGCCAATCTCATCTGACCATGAATTGATGTGACCACGCCAGCGTCGAGGACCTCTCCGACCACCTCGGCGATCTCTTGGACCACCTCGGCGATCTCTCCGACCACATCGGCGACCTCTCCAACCACTTCACTAACCTCGGTGACCTCTCCGACCACCTCACCAGCTGATACACCACTCCAAGTCCCTACTGGACCAATCACCCGTAGCCACGCCCAAAAGATACAGCAAGAGGTGCACGCGCTACTTTGTGAATTTAAATTAAACATTGATGGTAATTTCGAGCTACCTAAGTCGTGCATGTTGTTATTACTTAGGTTCTCCAAGAAAGAAGACAAGGATACATCAAGAATGGATCAGAGAGAAGAGCTATGTTCGAGTCAACCCAACATGACACAACCATCCAGAAGAAACAGTCATATCTTTTGTCTCACAAAGGCTATGAAGGTGAATGAGTACTTGTTGGAGAGATCTTGAAGCCTAGTTTCCAATGCTATCATGCTGACCAGTTTGGAGTGTCTAGCGTGGCGTCCGACCAGTTTTAGTGAAGACTGCTCTGAAGCTCAATAGTCTGCATGAAGCTAAAGATCCCGTGCAAAACTGTACCATTCTACAATAATTCATGGTGCATAGCATACATGGTTGGAAATATGATGAAGTTATCTTTCCAACGCATCCAACGGTTCATCATTTGGACTTCCTAGGAAGGAGTTATGACCAAAACATTAAAGACTGCACAGAAGCCCAGAAGACGCGTGGAAACTGAAGACCACCTCGTGAATGCTCTAGGCCATTGACCTTCCACCTCCCAACCTGGCTTCTTCAGTTCACATCTATCTTAGAGACTTCTCATAGTATAAATATTACCTCTAGGCTACTATAAAAGTACTTTTTGATGATTTGATAATTCCAGTGATATTGCAGCCGAGCTGCCAAGTGCTTACTCAAACCCTTATTCTTCCTTGTTCTTCCTGGACTTGTGAAGAGATTCCTCTAGGATCCACTAGTTCGTGCTTTGCGGGTTCCAGTATGGCTGCCCCACCTTGTGTGGATTAGCTCCGGTTGTGGTTCTGCGGTTGTTCAGAGATCGAGTCGAAGTCTTTGTGGTTTCGGTGTTTCTCTCCCCAATGCTTGGTCGCCTCCAACCTTGGCCAGGTATAAAGCTAGTTATTCCGTTGTTCTTCAGTAAGTTACCCTTTTATCCTCGCTGCCTTGTTGCAAGTTATCTTGATCGTGACCTGCTATCATGAAGATCGGGCCAACTCCCATACTGAAATAGTTCAGTACCTATCATCTGGTATTAGAGCTTCGGATTGACACGGTAGGTCTTGCCGTCATCCACATCGCTATCCTTGATTAATCTACTTCATATATTTGTGTTTATTCATATCCTATAGTCCAAAGCCACACACAAAAAAAACCTATAACCATTTCGCGGTACTGTTACATTGTGTATTGTGTTCATCGAGTTGCTAGTCACCACCGTTTATATATAAATTGAGTTGTTTCGTTCGTTACCGCTATCAGTGTTACAAAAAAATAGATCAAAAAAAGGAAAGATTAGTTTCAAAAAAAAGAGAAGTGAAAAGAAGTTGAAGGATCTGTGTTGTGATGTACTGCTGAAAATTTCAGTTTACATATTTTGAGTTGGTGGTAATCTTGTTAGCAGCAACAACGTATCTTTGAGCACATCAAACCACTCGGTTGGTAGTACCGTAGCCCTCCTTGTTAGCCACCTATAGCTCCACCAAAAACTTGAACTGGGACGTTTGATTCGTAATCCTTACGACCTCTCTACCACCTCCATTGAAGCTGCCACACCAGCACCATCACGGTCTTTGAGATTAGGAAAGAACTTGGGTAAGTAAGAGGTGAGATTGTGTGTTTCCACAAATTTACCTATTCCACTTTTTTTCTTGCAACTGGTCTAACATGGTAGGATCCATTTGAGTGTTCATGGTGGGAACCATGGAGATGAAGAACCCCCTATTGCACGGGTGGAGCTACGCCAAATGGCCAACTCACTCTTGGAAGCGATGGAGAGGATGTTCAACGAACGTCTCCCTACAGCGGGTGGTTGAGGTCCACAACATCAACATGAAGACAATCACCGTGAAGAATTTGGTGATGAAAATTCTGGTTTGGGTGCTGGATTTCATGGCTGCGATGGCAATGGTCAAGGTGGTCAGGGTGGAAGGCGTCGTGCTGATTTTGATCAGTGCGGTGGTGGACGGCGTGCTGAATTTGATCATCAGCGTGGAGGAGGACGTGGACATGATCGTCGTGTACATTTTGATGATGAAGATGAGGTTCATGATGAGTATGAGGAGGGATTTGATGATAATGAAAATCCTTTTGGTCACCATGGGCATTTTGGACAGCCACATGAACATCGTCGTGGTGCTGGTCATGATGGGGAAAATTATCATGGTCGTCGCAATAGAGATGATCCGGATAGCATTGCTCGTGTAAAGTTAAGTGTCCCAAAATTTTTAGGGAAAGAAAATGCTGATGCTTATCTTGAATGGGAGGAGCAATGTGATCAGATTTTTAGAGTGCATAATCTTTCTGGTCAGAGGCATGTCAACCTTAGTTCTATTGAGTTTTTGGGTTACGCTCTCACATGGTGGAACCAAGTTCAAGAAAATCAATGTGTGTTGGGACGTGATCATATCAACACATGGGCTGAGATGAAGAGAGTGATGAGAAGATGCTTTGTGCCATCAAGCTATCAGCGTGACCTCCGCAATAGGTTACAAACATTGAGACAAGGATCAAAATATGTTGATGGCTACTTCAAGGAGATGGAGTTACTCTTGGAGAGATCTGGAATTAGAGAAGATGAGGAGTAAAAAATGGCAAGATTTTTGAATGGTCTCAATGAAGAAATTTCAGGTTTTGTTGAAATGTTTCCATATCATAATTTGCAAGACCTTGTTGATCAATCTATGCACACCGAGAGGAAAATTCAGCAAGAGGGATGAAGAAGGTCTTATGGGAGCCAATCAATTTCAGCTCCATGGCGTCGGCAGCAGCCCGGTACCTCTGTTGGTGGGGGAAGATCACAAGGAGTTGCTACTAGGCCTTCTCCATCCATTGGTGCTGCAAAGACAATGGTTTCTACTGCTTCTTCACCTGCAATTCAGCAAGAACAGCGACGTCCTGCTGCAAGCACAGCAACCCCTTCTATTGCATCAGCTGCTGCTTCTTCTTCCCATACCCGAGGCATTGTTTGTCATAAGTGCCAAGGTCGAGGACATATTGCTGCTCAATGTCCTAGTCGAAGGACCATGATTATAAATGAGCAAGGTGAATGGGAATCTGAAAGTGAACTTGAGGAAGAAGCTACAATATATGATGAAGAAATTATGCAAGATGAAGGTGATGAAATTCAACTTGATGATGGAGACAATAATTGCTTCATTTCTCACCGAGTGCTTAGTGTTACTGCTATCCAAGAAGAGAATAATCAGCGGCACAATCTTTTTCACACTCAGGGCATGATCAAGGACAAGTTGTGCTGAATCATTGTTGACAATGGCAGCTGCAATAATATTGCAAGTCGAGAATTAGTTGAAAGATTGGGACTGAAACAGCGGCGCCACCCTTCTCCATACAAGATGCAATGGTTAAATGATTGTGGTGCACTGCGTGTAACAAAAATTGTGACCGTTCCCTTCTCCATTGGGCGGTACAATGATCATGTGGAATGTGATGTGGTGCCTATGCAAGCATGCCATCTGCTACTAGGGAGGCCATGGTTATTTGATTGTGATGTTCAGATCTTTGGAAGAACCAACAAGCTGTCTTTCATGTACAAAGGAGAGCAAATTTCTTTGCTTCCTTTAACACCGGAGGAAATTTTGAAGGATGATCTTAAGAAGAAACAGCGAGAGAGCAAGAACCACCTGCGAGTGGCCCACAAAAATAGTGAGGGAGAGATTCCAAAGCCAAATAAAACCCCACAGCCTCAAAGAACCAAGACACCGGGAAAAGAGGGTTTAGTTATGATGGCTAGGAAAGGGGATTTAAAAGAATTGAGTGAACCCAATGTTGTGTTCTATGTACTCTT
The DNA here is from genome assembly GCF_019320115.1 of Miscanthus floridulus. NCBI lineage: Eukaryota > Viridiplantae > Streptophyta > Magnoliopsida > Poales > Poaceae > Miscanthus > Miscanthus floridulus. The sequence continues at coordinate 12,513,797 of NC_089590.1, forward strand.
GTACAAGGATAATTTTCTTGTCACTAACGACTTACCCTCTACTTTGCCCAGTGTTGTTTTTGATGTGTTACAGGAATATGAAGATGTGTTTCTAGATGAAGTGCCACCAGGACTACCACCTAAGAGAGGAATCGAACATCAAATTGATCTTGTGACCGGTGCTTCACTCCCAAACCGTGCTGCCTACCACACCAACCCAGAAGAAACCAAGGAGATTCAGCGACAAGTGGAAGAATTGATGAGAAAAGGGTACGTACAAGAAAGTCTGTCACCTTGTGCTGTTCCTGTCCTTTTAGTTCCTAAGAAAGATGGGTCTTGGCGGATGTGTGTGGATTGTTGAGCAATAAATAACATTACCATAAGGTATAGACACCCCATCCCTCGGCTGGATGATATGCTTGATGAACTTAGTGGTGCTATCATATTCACAAAAATTGATTTAAGAAGTGGATACCACCAGATTCGTATGAAAGAAGGAGATGAATGGAAAACAACTTTTAAAACAAAATTTGGGTTGTATGAATGGTTGGTAATGCCTTTCGGGTTAACCAATGCACCAAGTACATTTATGAGATTGATGAATCATGTGCTTAGAGCTTTCATTGGCAAGTTTGTTGTTGTTTACTTCAAGGATGGATCAGAGAGAAGAGCTACGTTCGAGTCAACCCAGCATGACAGAACCATCCAGAAGAAACAGTCATATCTTTTGTCTCCCAAAGGCTATGAAGGTGAATGAGTACTTGTTGGAGAGATCTTGAAGCCTAGTTTCCAATGCTGTCATGCCGACCAGTTTGGAGTGTCCAGTGTGGCGTCCGACCAGTTTTAGTGAAGACTGCTCTGAAGCTCAATAGTCTGCATGAAGCTAAAGATCCCATGCAAAACTGTACCATTCTACAATAATTCGTGGTGCATAGCATACATGGTTGGAAAGATGATGAAGTTAGCTTTCCAATGCATCCAACGGTTCGTCATTTGGACTTCCCAGGAAGGAGTTATGACCAAAACATTAAAGACTGCACAGAAGCCCAGAAGACGCGCGGAAACTGAAGACCACCTCTTGAATGCTCTAGGCCATTGACCTTCCACCTCCCAACCTGGCTTCTTCAGTTCACATCTATCTTAGAGACTTCTCAAAGTATAAATATTACCTCTAGGCTACTAGAAAAGTACTTTTTGATGATTTGATAATTCTAGTGATATTGTAGCTGAGCTGCTGAGTGCTTACTCAAACCCTTGTTCTTCCTTGTTCTTCCTGGACTTGTGAAGAGATTCCTCTGGGATCCACTAGTTTGTGCTTTGCGGGTTCTAGTACGGCTGCCCCGCCTTGTGTGGATTAGCTCCGGTTGTGGTTCTGCGGTCGTTCGGAGATTGAGTCGAAGTCTTTGTGGTTTCGGTGTTTCTCTCCCCATCGCTTGGTCGCCTCCAACCTTGGCCAGGTATAAAGCTAGTTATTCCACTGTTCTTCAGTAAGTTACCCTTTTATCCTCGCTGCCTTGTTGCAAGTTATCTTGATCATGACCTATTGTCATGAAGATCGGGCCAACTCCCATACTAAAATAGTTCAGTACCTATCATGAATAGTCTTCTGGTGATGCATCGTCAGATGACGGAAAATACTTTAAGTTAAAGGAGTCTTACCTCAAGGCGATAGAATTATACTCAGGGGCTAGTCTTACCTCAAGGCCACGCACGGCGCACTAGGAGTCGCCCAACAAGAAGCCACCGAGGCATGAGGCAAGAAGGTGGCCTCTAAGGCAGAGGTCCAAAACCTGCTTGTCGATGCTACTGCCGCCTATGACACCGCCTTCCTCATACAGGCTGTGCACAATCTGGTCACTGTAGAGGAGCGCCTCCGAGCCCTGCCGGCCCGCCTTTGGGATATGGTGTTCGAAGCCATTCATCAAGGGGCTACCATGGTGCTGGTTGCTGCCCAGCTTTCGTTTGGTGTAGAGGTGAAAGTCCTGGTGGTGCACCAGGCTTTTCCGCCGGTACCGAATAATCAAGATTTCATGGATGATTTGTTCATGAGCATCGAGCCGGCCGCCAACGCCGTCTCAATGAAGGTGAATGTGGACAAGATCTTGCACACCCACCTCAACCCTTGATCTATGGGACATATTAGTAGTACAAGTCATGACTAAGTTTAGTCTGTGGGATGACCATATGTGGAGTCTTAATTATTTACATGCACGTTTGTGTTCACTTTTGTTGAACTTTGTATTAGTTCGGTTAAACATTGTTGAGCGTTGTCGGTGTTTTGGATCACTGGCTAGTAAATTTGTATCTACATGTCTGGCCTAGATGGTGTGCTTGGAGGACACAAGGATTTATACTAGTTTGGGAAGAACATCCCCACGTCCAGTCTACTGCTGCTCATGTTATAGGCACTAGTTCGTAGTAGGGGTTACAAATGGACGAGAGAGGGAGAAGGTCCTAAGTATCTGATGAAAAGATCAAACAGAGTTGAGTCTTGTTGTTCTCATTCAGCTGTGTGCTCAAGATTCTTATGTGCTCATGCCTTTCATGGGGCGTCTTGCTTCCCCTTTTATAGGTGAAGGGGAAGGCGGAGGTTATAGAGAGAGAAAGGGAGAGAGAGAAAAGGAGAAAAGCGAGGGAGAAGAAGGCCTCTAGGGTTGCGGCGTCCTTCATCTCCTTTATATAGGTCTTGCCAGTCCTATAGATGCTAACAGGGACGGCTCCACGTCATGGCCTTGTTCGTCACTGGCGCCATACGCAAGCGTCGTCAGCCGGTCACGGTGCTTCACTACATTCCGGTGGGCAGTGTGGTCAATAGGTACTCCTGTTAGAAGCCATACGTGGATTAGGTAGCACAATGCTAGCATGCCCAACACTATTAGCGACATGAGCTCCTAGGTATGGTCTATCATGGCCTTAGGTCACGTCGAGACATGCCCTGCTTCGTCCTCGGTGTCAAAAGTTTGACCTTGGGTAGTACTCTTAGATCTGTAGTGGTTGGAAGCGGTATAGATCCCCATCGGGTGAGGCAAAACCCATGCTCGAGGGGTTTGGCGAGATGAATCCCATGCCCGAGGGGTCTAGCGAGACGGGGCCTGCACCCTCTAGGTCGGGCGAGATGAAGCCTGCGTCTGTGCCCTCGGGGTTGGGCGAGACAGAGCTCACACCCTCTATGCTGGGCAAGACCTTAAATACATCTTGGACCATCCAGGTGACTTAACATTCATGGCCATTAACTTGCTTCCTCCTAGTATCCCTAAATCGATACCCGACAGTAGCCCCCGAGCCTATAGAGGAGTAGAATACTCCTTTGGTGGCTTTTTTAGGTGGGAGGACTCTGAGGGCTTCAGTCTCCCTTTGTAGCCCACAGGGTGTCTTGGTAGGGTTGTGATTCCCTTCTGTCATGATCGGACTCCTTGGGAACATGTAGCCATAGGATTCTTGGGGCTGAAAAAGATTTCTCTAGATTTCGATCCCTCCCTAGGATCCGATTGATCCGCCATCGTTATGCGACCATGTTTTAGTCTCTTTATGAGTCCAACTTCCCTTGAGCCCCGGTGCATAGTAGGGATCTGGTCAAGGGGTTAGATCATCTTGTGATCATCCTTCCTCAAGCATTTTTTTCCATGATGGATGAATCATGGTGCTCGGTGAGCTATTACCGGGCTAGTCCGAGTACGGCCCTAGCTTCCCATTTGTGGGGGTCAGCATGGGTCAGCTGGTGACCGACTCTAGATTGTTGGTGGTCAATCCATATAGTTCCTAGGTCCATTCGATCGGTCCCAAGGGCTCGCTGCCTTTCTTCAAGGAAAAACCATGGACTATGAACCGACCAAGACTCGAACATGGGCGGGGATGCCTGCTGCGCTCATGTGCCTGGGTACTGGCTGCTAGCAGGCCCATCCCTTTCCACCCCTCACTCTAAAGGTGCCTCAGAGCGGTTGTGAACCTATCGATGGGCCAACCTTTGAACTCCTGGGCCTGAATGGGCCGTGGGAGCATTTTTAGCTCCATATCCCTCCTTACCTATAGTGGTTCTCAGCCCATTGAATAGGGCAAACCGTCATCCACCGCATCCTTTGAGGGAGTGGCCATGCTACTCCAACATTGAGCTAGAGGATATCATGGAGGAGGTGGCCCTTCTGGCACATGACTTATCTGCCAAGATAGAGGATGAGATCATCCCCCCCAAAAAATTAGTTAGTTATATAAACAAAGTGGTGGTCTTGTAATAAATGAACAAGTTTTAATTCTTTTGTGTTATAAAAAGGTTATTGCATTCTGACCCTTTTCCATTGTTAAGGGTATAGAGGTTAAGGCTGTGGGCAAAAGAACCCTGATCATGCTGGTGAGCAAGAACGCTGTAGCCGCTGGGGCATAGGTTCCCCGCAGTCCAACCAACTTTACTCAGTGTTCGTTTGCACAACTCTCACTTTTAGATCTTAACGTGAGAAGGGGTTGAGCACAGTCGATTATTTCTGAATAGGCATGCTCTTATTAGCCCTAGAGTGAGGCCCTGGCCCCATGCTATTGCTAGGGGTCAGGTGTCACTAAGGACCGAGGACGAGATAGCCAAAAAGAAAGCATTTTTGTATTTCAGAAACACCGTTCTTAGTTTTCATGGGTACATGCATATGATAATGGTAAAAAGGACATAGCTGCTCAATGTTCCATGCATTGATGGAGACCTTGTCGTCGATGGTCTTGAGCTTGTAGGTGCTGGGTTGGAGCACTTCTGTGATGACGTATGGTCCCTCCCATAGTGGAGAGAGCTTGTGATAGTTTTTGTTGCTCTAGATGAGGTAGAGTACCAAGTCCCCGATGTTGAAGGCCCGACCCCACACCTGACGGCTGTGGTACTAGCGCAACGCCTACTGGTACTTAGCCGAGTGGAGGAGGGCAACATCATGTGCCTCATCGAGCTGATCCATGGCATCCTCGAGAGATGCCTCAGCTCACTGCTCGTTGTACGCCTTAACCCCCGACATTCTGTAGTCAATCGGGAGGATATCCTCGAAACCATAGACCATGAAGAAGGGTGTGTAGCCGGTGGCTTGGCTAGGAGGTCATCCTTAGGCTCTAAAGCAACATGGGGAGCTCTGTGACCTATCGTCCATCAAACATGTTCAACCAGTTGAAGATCCTAGGCTTGCTCGGACTTGATCATGGAGATCAGCCAAGCCTCTATCCACTTTGTAAACTCATCTATGGCGACAAGCAAGTGTGTATAGCCCTTGGGAGCTCTCTTGAGAGGTCCGACCATATCGAGCCCTAGACCGTGAATGGCCACATGATGGGGATCATTTTGAGTGCTTGGCCTAGCAAGTGGGTCTACCGAGCATAGTATTGACACCCTTCACAGGTGCACACAATCTGTTTAGCGTTGGCTACTGCGGGCGGCTAGTAGAAGCCCTATCAGAATGCATTTCTGACTAGGATCCTAGGTGTAGCAGGGTGCCCGCAGAACCCACCATGGATATCTCTCAACAACTGCTTCCCTTGTTCAATGGAGATGCAGCGCTGTAGGATCCTGATGTGGTCTCACTTGTAGAGCTCCCCCATATTGGAGCCACCGAACAGCAACCACTTCTTGAGGGCGTAGTTTTTGTATAGGTACTTGACGGGGAAGGCATGGTTTAGGCATGGTCCTTTGAGTAGCTTCTCAAAGTGGTTTGGGGTACCCTTGGTGGGCTTCTGAGCCCCCTCGCGGTTGGCAGCGGGCCACGAGCGAGCCCTCGTGCCGCTGAGGCACCTTTGCCAGCGTTCTTGTCCCACTTCACCATGCCCTTGGGATATTCAAAAATTGCTCTAACTACCTCCTCATCCGAGGCGTGGCTGGTGGCAATGTTGAAGAGCTCCTTGGTGGTTCGCGAGCCCTTGTGCCCATCTTGTGAACTAAGGACTCACACTTGGTCCTAGACAGGAAGGCTCCTATAACTTCGGTGTCGGCGACGTCGGACAACTTGTTGCACTGCCGGGAGAAGCGCTGGATGTACTCAGTGAAGAGTTTCTCTAGACTTTTGTCGATAGTTTTTGAGATCCCACGGGTTCCTAGGATGTGTGTAGGTGCCCTAGAAGTTTCCCATGAAAATGTCCTATAGGTCCACCCAACTTTGAATCCGATTGGGTGGAAGGTGCTCCAACCATGTTCGCGCCAAACCGGCTAGGAACAATGGGAGGTTGCGGATAATGAAACTATCACTATCTGCTCCAATAGCTTGGCAAGCAAGCTGGTAATCATTGAGCCATAGTCCGGGGTTCGTTTCCCTAGAGTATTTTAGGATGTTGGTTAGTGGTCGATACCACGGTAGGAAGATGGCATTGAGGATGTGTCAGCCAAAGGTCTGAGGTCCTGGCAGGTCAGGGCTCGAGCTCCGATCCTCACCGCTATCATAGCATCCGCACGACAAGGGTGGTAGCCATGGTTGGCTTCCTCTCTCTCATCGCTTTGTCCACACCTAGGGGCATCTAGTGTGTTACATGTGTCATGTTGGAGGCCAAGACGCTCATGCACTAGGGCCGCGGCGTGCCCCCTACCACCGTGCGGCACCTAGAGGATAGACACATCCCTGACATGTTGTCCTAAGGGCATGCGCTGACTAGCATCGAGCTTATGTCGCCGAGACAGCGAGCTCCTCGCCTGCTGCATTGTCGCGCGCTCAAGCAGCGTGCGGATCTCACGATGGGCCCGATGATCCTCGGGTGTCGCAGGCTCCTAGAGCCCTCAGAGCAAGGCCATCGTAGCAGCGATGTTCTTGCTTGACTGGGCGAAGTGTGGGAGGGCTCCATTGTTTTCAATGATCCCCCTGATTCACGTCATGGGCCGTAGCACACGCACGCCCACTATCTCCATAGCGCTCAATCTCTCGCTCGAGCTCTAGCATGCTCCTATTTGAGTTGGAGTCATGCATCCTTGAGCTCCTAGTGTCATGCCCTTTGTTGTTCCACCCGCATGTGAGGAAGGGCCCCTGCATCTTCCTTGACCTCGTCGTCAAGGTCATTTCATGGGGTACCCCCTCCCTTGTGGATGCTTTCAATCATGTCCCTCAGGGGGTACCTACCATAAAACAATCTTGCGAGGGGTGATGGCTCCCCCTGCTAGAGTCAGAGTCAGAGAGCGACTCTGAATATCTTGTGAGAAGGTCGTGGAAAGATTTCACAACATATTTGGTCATCCCCATTAACTCGTCGTTCATAGGGGATGGATGCATGCACTGAGCCATGAGGTGGCCAATGGTCCCTATAGTATTGTGTAGACTGAATGGGAACACTGCTAAGACACCTTGGGTGAGCTATTCCTAGGAGAGTGGTTCCCCTCCAGCGAGCTATGTCATGACATTGGCATGCAAGAAGGTGAGGCAGCGTAGGTCCTCCCAAGACGGTTGGGGTCCTAGGAAGGTGTCGAGCTGGCGCTCTAGCCTCCTGTAATCAAAGCCTAAGGAGCTAGTTACTCCTAGGGGCAGGGGCCTCTAGCGCATGTAGCTACAACTCCTCAAGTGCCTCGACGATCGCATCGAGGCCAGCAGAGTGGAGAGGCTAGATGGCAGCGGGGCCTATGCCAACTCTCCCTCCATCGTGACGATGAAGTCTAGGCTCCTAAATTGCATGTGCACACCTAGGGCCCAGTTGATGCCATGACTAGCCATCAAAGGCCTGATGTGGATGTCGAGACATGGAAAAATCCCCTACCTAGTGCACCAACTGTTGGTGTTTTGTATCACCAGTTAGTAAATTTGTATCTATGTGTCTAGCCCATATGGTGTGCTTAGACAACACAAGGATTTATACTAGTTTGGGTGGAACCTCCCTACATCTAGCCTGCTGCTGCTCATGTTATCGGCACTAGTTTGTAGTAGGGGTTACAAACAGGCGAGAGAGGGAGAAGGTCCGAAATCTCTGGTGAAAAGATAAAATGGAGTTGAGTCTTGTTGAGCTTGTTCAGCCATGTGCTCGTGCCTCTCGTGTGCACATGCCTTTCATGGGGTGTCCTGCTTCCCCTTTTATAGGTTTAGGGGAAGGCATAGGTTATAGAGAGAGAAAGAGAGAGAGAAGGAGAAAAGCGAGGGAGAAGAAGGCCTCGAAGGTCACGGTGTCCTTCATCTCCTTTATGCGGGTCCCACTGGGCCTATAGATGATGATGGGGATGGCTCAATGTCATGGCCCTGTTCATCACTGGTGCCATACATAGGTGTCGTCAGTTGGTCGTGGTGCTCCACTCCATTCCGGTGGGTGGCATGGTCAACAGGTACTCCTGTTAGAAGCCATACTGAGGATTAGGCAGCACAGCGCTAGCAAGCCCGACACTGTTGGCAACATGAGCCCCTAGGTATGGTCCTTCATAGGGGTCTGGAGAGATGGAGCCCACACCCTTAGGGTCAGGCAAGATGGAGCTCATGCCCGAGGGGTCTGGTGAGATGGGGCCCACTGCCCTCAGGGTCGGGCGAGACCTTAAATACGTCTTCGACTATCTGGGCGAATTAACATTCATGGCCGTTAACTTCCTTCCTTCGGGTATCCCTAATATCAATACCCAACAAGCGCTGGTGTAGCTTAGGTCTTTTGGACATTTAGGTATCTGGTTTCTGGTCCCCTGTTGGTTGCTTTTACCTGTAGATTTCTTTTTAGTTTCTAGCCCCTATTGGTTGCTTTTGGCTGTATAGATGTTGAATTTTTTTGATAAAATTTGTTGAACTTGAAAGAACCATGCAGCGAGGAGTTCATTTGAACAAGTCTCACCTCGATCTAATGCAGAATGGATGAGCCATAGCTATTGACTTTTACTACGAATGCAAGAAAGTCCGCCCGCTGTGTATTTGATCTCATAGGACAGTATAAAGTGTCATGAACAATCAATCTACTCCTTGACTATTGTGACTACTTGGATTGAAGTGAAATAAGTACAGAAAAGACCTATGACAACCGCACCAGGCATTCAATTATCAAGCAGTGTCATGGTGATCAAAAGATCTTTTTCTTGATTCACTTCTTGTGTCCAGCTTGCCTGCCGCATTTGCTTCACTCTCAGTCAGCCGTGCAAGGTCTATATGAAAGGAGGGTCCCCCCTTCCCTCATCAGATGGCATTGTATCAATCACCTACCTTCTGTCTACCTCCTTCCCTCACCTATTTGCATTTTCCCAATGATGTTTGATGCTGGTTCGAGGATCTCTATAACGGTAATGTGCTTCATATCAAACCATACTATTTGTATAAACTTATTATTGTGTTCCATGCTGGTTTGAGGATCTCAATTGACATTTATTCTAACCAAAATAATGCTTATAGATGGCAAATAGTTACCATACCATGGATGTGTAATCTGCAACAAATGATCACAACTTTTCCCCAACCACATCCCTCTAGTATATTCAACGAAATGACATTTACCTATTGTTATAAACCGTATGCTCGCCTGATAGTGCAAGCAGCGTAAATTTGAATGGGTCAAACATGTAACTCTTGTACTCAACTATGAGTAGTACTTTTGCCTAATCGGTTGTGCTACAAACAGGAGCTGCACCGTCTGTGTGGCTACATGCACGAAGTAGAAGGTAGTTTGATTCCTAAAGTGGCAACTTCAAACACAGCCAAGGGAGTGTAGATGATTAGAACCTATGAAACCATGTAGCCATCTCTAGCTAGTAGCTGCCATGACAAAAGGTCCAACCCACCTAAAATATTCACTACTCGGATATTAGTAGTGATGAACGTCATGCGGTCACATCAGAAGCCTATTCTAGCCAGTTGGTGTCCCCTCGTTGGACGATTTGACTACTGGGTTTGGTAACAGTGTACATTCAATCCACCCAGTTGCCTGCCTACCTGGTAATCTAAACCGTGTTGTTGTTGGGAGTTCCCACTGCTAGTTCGCAAAGTGTATTTAAGAACTCCTACCATAACCTCTGCTCAGTCCGCCTCCCCTACCTCTCTAGCCCTCCGACTCACCGCCTGTCCACATGCCATAGCTCCATCCACACCGACAATCATGTTGCTGATGGCGCTCCCTACCAACATGCAAATTGATATTGCCGAACCACTTCGCTATGACCTCAGATCGGCCGATGGATGACCTCCATAGCCTATGGGTGACCTGCTCAGTCCATGCTGCTGCATCTGCTGATGACCCCGCCATCGGTTGGCATTTAGTCACTGGTTTGGTTAGATGCGGGACGACGTGGGATGACCCCTGTCAACTATGAATCCCTCCTTGCTATCTTGACCCAACTCAGCAACCCAAAGGCTTGCTTCTTCACCAGGATATGAACCTTATTCATGGAAAACCACTAGCCCCCGGCGATGCCTTGACGATCTCGCTCGCGCCATCGATGGAAGGCACAATCTGGTCGCCCTATTGCTTTATAGGCACAATGGCGCTACCTGGCAACAACGACACTATGAGGCGGGACATGAGATCGGTCAAGGGTGAGGAAGGATCACGAGCGGTGGTGGCAGGTGGCAGTGGACCAATGAGTAGGTGGCTAAGCAATAATGGGTGTGTGTTGTACCGCTGCCTGGCTTTCAAGCTGATCTACCAATTGACGTGGGGCATGTTGTTGTTGCCGCCGCCGGCATAGGTGCACGGCAATCTTCCATGCGTAGGCGGCGTCTGCGGCAATATTGTAGATGAATGGGAACTAAGGGCTCTGTACTTGTAGCGAGGACTGTAGGCTTCGCAAAGAAATCAATTTTTTGAATGGAAATTGAAATAAGAGACTGTTAATTCACTCTTTACGTGCGGGAGTGAATTACTCCCTCCCTCCTGAAATGTAGTTGTAACACCCTAAAAATTAGCTACTTTCTAAAAAGAGTAAAATGATTTCTGTTAATTGTTTTATGCTCATAAAAACATAGGGAAAAGGAAATTTTCTTTAAATGAAAATCCAACATAAGGGTAGCAACATGTTTGCGCATACATGCTGTTGCATTGGTACTTTTGTGATGAGTGGTTTGGGAAATAAATTCAAATCTCAATCTTCAAAATATTATTTTCAAGTAGTGGTTTAAAAAGAATTTGAAAACTTGCAAAAAAAAGTTAGATAAGATGCTTTGTTTTCAAAATCCAAAGGCTTGGAAAAGGTTTTAAGACACGTTAGAACGATGCCTCTCTTTCCAGGAGTCTTTCCGACCTTTTTTGGGATTAAATTCCTATTTCTTGGAATTTGTCTTTTTCCTCGATCAATCCAAAGTCTTTTCGGGAGCTAAAACCACTTTGGGTGTGTTCCTTATCCTGCCATCTATCCCTAGAAATTTTATGGAATTTTTTGGACCTTAGAGATATTTTTTGGAGCCTAAATAGTAATTTTTAGATTTTCAAGAATTATTTTAATTCCAAATATCAATTATTTCTTAAAATATTTTGGATTTCCAAAATCTCCAAACCCTGTGTATATATATATATGTCGGCATAGCCCTCAACGCGAGGATTCCAGAAGTACAACCCGTTTTTCCAAATTCTCATCGTTCTCTACACCGTAGTGTCCTTCTTTTCTTAAATCCATCACTGTTTGACTGTTTCCCCTTCGTTTTCCTTTTTTCGGTGAGAACCTCCATGGATGACACATCATTCTTCTTCGGTCGACCTTTCGTGATCTACTGCACCACCGGCCGGCCATCCCTTGCACTATCATCCTAGGCCTTAGGCCCCACGTTGCTATGGGCGCTCGGGCCTCCTTCCCCCCCCCCCCCCGACATGTTCTGCTTCTGCTTCAAGCGGAGCAAGTAGCCACCGCCGCCCCCTACATGTGCGTGCAAGCACACCGCACTGGCCTAGCCGGCCAACCGCCGCCGCCACCCCTCTGGACAGTGTGCGCACTGTGGCTGTGCCATGGCCGACACCACCCGCAACCCTCCACACTGGCCACCGACCAGCCCGGCCAGAGCCCTGCCTCCCCTGCTGAGCGGACCATGGCATGGAGGCCCTCATGTTTTGTACGTACAGGCGTCTTGAGGAAGACAAGATATTTACAAGAATGCCACTGGTTCGTTAAATCTTTGTCGTTTCTTCGTTTTAATTCAATTTCAGTTCGTTCTAGTTGTGTTAATTTCAGTGTCGTGGAGATCTATGCAGTAGAGTTATTAGTTTATATGTCACACATTTATGAATTTATTTTATTAAAATATTAATTGTGTTATAATTAATGAATCGTTGTTTAAGAAAGATCGATTTAGGTTTTTGATTTCGATTCAATTATGCGAGTTTCATCGCAATGTGTAATATGTGTTAGCAGCGTCATCCAATATAACAAATTTTTCTGAATTTTAATATAAGGTATTAATTTAATTTATATTTATTCAATAGCTTTTAATTAAAAGCAACTACATAGGGTTAACTTCATTCTTGTCGTGTTAAATCATGCCAATGTAAGGTACGCATTAGCATGCAACGTTTAACATGTCACATGTTCATAATATTATAATTTAAATATTAATTTGATTAATGACTACATAAACTTGTTTCTAAATAACAGCAACCTAGGACTGGTATCCACCTTTTATAGTTATTTGTTAATTAATGTCGACTTAAATATGTATTTATTAATTATAATTTTCTTAGTTTAAACATTATTTCTATAAAGTTAGTTAAGATGCTTCCACATGCATTTTACTTTTGCAAAGCTAAAGTTTAACTTGCTTAATGTACATGGCAACATTTATGAATAAAACTTAATTACTTTAACTCAGTTTCTAAATTAAAATATAATTTGTTTAGTTTAACAACATGTCATATACAATTTGATTAGGTGTGTAAGAAAAATGGACCCTTGGTCCATTTACTTTGGATTTTGGTGTTTGATGACCAACGCAACCGAATTGGACTAATGAATTTGCAAGTGATTGTTTTGTAGTTCAATAGGATGCAAGACGTGACTTGGACGAAGGCAACGTAATGATTCGATGATCAACACCATAAGCAAGACCTTAGAAGCACTAAGAGAAGACCCAAGATATCAAGCAAAGTCCAAGCACGAAGATAGGAACCAAGCCAGACGCAAGATCAGTAAAGAAATGAGCTCATAGAGGTGACCGGACGCTGGACAGCTCACAGAGGTGACCGGATGCTGAGCAGCAAAGTGACCAGATGCTGGGTGTTAGAGTCTGGTCAACATCAGTAAGGTTCTAGAGAGCCATTTTCATGACCGGACGCATCCGATCAGTGCTGACCAGATGCTGACCAGATGCTGGTCAGAGTCCGGTCAGTAGCAGAAAAGTGGGATTTCATCCCCAACTGACTACTTTCTCAAGTGGAGCTTATAAATAGACCCCCCAACTGGCTATTTGAGCAGTGTGAAGCTGAGGAAACATATCAAGGGTGTTGATACACCATTTTAGTGATCTCCACTTGCATAGTGCTTAGTAATTCATTAGGTGATTTGCGTAGGTGCTTTGCGAAGTGCTTAGGTTGATTAGACCATCGCTTAAGCGCTTGCTATAGGTTTAGGCCTAGTGTTTAGTGAGGTTTGCATACCTCTTACCACTCAGGTGCTTACGCGCACCATTGTTGTATATCGGAGGGGCTTGCAGTCTTGTGAGATCACACCAACCGCATTTGTGGTGTGACCACCACCGTGTACCGGAGGAAACAAGGCCTGCTGGCGTTTTGGCCAGAAGCTTGATAGTGAAGACGGTGGGGAGCATCCGAGAGAGGCTTGACGGAAGGCACGTCAGAGACCCACTTGCATGTGGGAATGGCCCGAGGCTATCTACGGAGTTACCCGACCAGGAGCTTGTCCCTTGCAAGGATTCCTTACGAGGGGCTCCAACGAGGACTAGGGGGAAGCTTGTGTGCTTCTCGATACCTAGGTAAAAATACCAGAGTTGTCGATGGGAGTTTGTATATCTCTACCTTGCTCTTTAGCTTCCGCATTTACATTGATTGTATTACTCCTTTTTGGGTAGAGATAGCAACACATTAGCAAAACTGTAGTTGCACATTTAGATAGTTTATCTCTTGCATAGGTTTTGCTAAGGTTAGAAAAAGAGGCCATAGTTTCAAGTTAGAATTTTAAGTTGCCTAATTCACCCCCCCCCCTCTTAGGCGTCATAGTCCCCTACAAGTGGTATTAGAGCCGGTTGGCTCAATTTGGACCTTTGGCTTAACCGCCGTTGAGCCAACACTTTTTAGAGTGGATTGGGATGGATACCTTTAGGCCATCCGCACTTTGACAACACTAACTTCCCCTATCATAAAGCTAGAATGGTTTGCTACATTGAGGCGGTTGATTTGGGTGTTTGGAGAGTCACTCGTGACAGGATGAAAACCATTAAGAATCCCGATAAACCCACGAAGAGTCAAGAAAAGGAAATTCATTTCAATGCTAGAGCTAAAAATTGCTTGTTTGAATCATTTAGTATGGACGTGTTTAACCAAGTGTTCACTTTACATACGGCACATGAAATTTGGTTAAAACTCCAAGAGCTCCATGACGGCACATCTAATGTCCAGTTAGCAAAAACATTGTCTAGCTAAACAAAATTATGATTCTTTTACAATGAATGATGATGAGCTTGTTCGTGATATGTATTGTTGTTTGAATCTAATTATCAATGAGCTCCATTCAATAGGACTAACAAAGCTAGATGATGCGGACATCGTGAGGAAGATCATCTCTATGCTACCACAAAAGAAATATGCAAGCATCATCACCATCCTTCACAATATGGAGGACTTGAGCACCATGACCTCAGCCATAGTCATTGGCAAGATAGTGGAATTTGAAATGTCACACAAGATGGGTCAAGAAGAAGCCTCTTCATCAAGCAAAGGCAAAGCTCTCGCATGTAGCGAGAAAAAGAAGATGAAGGGCAAGCAAAGTTGAGACAAGCTCAAGCTCAAGCTCCTCAAGTGAAGATGAAGAAGAAGATGAGGACGATGATGATGATGATGAAGATTCAAGTGAAGATGATCAATCTTCCTCCTCCACCTCCTGACCTTGATGAAGAATCAATCAAACTAATCAATAAGGTGGAGAAGATGATCCAAAGGCTCAATGTCAAGGGTGTGTCCATTCAAATTCAAGATATCATCTTCACCAATCAAAGAAATGAGCAAAGAAAGAGAGGATGCTATGGATGCGACAAGTTGGGGCACTTTGTGGAAGTTTGTCTAAACAAGCCCACACCAACACAAGAGGTGAGGCTGCAAGCACTCATCATCAAGCTCTTCTCGTGTGTGCCTTATGGCACGAGGTAACAAATGCTCATCCTCTAGTGAGAGTGATAGTGATGATGAAATGCCTTCTTATGATGAAATTGTGCAACAAAATCTTAATTATGCTAAAGTTTGCACTAGTCAACAAAAGAAGATAAAAAAATTAAAAGAAAAGCTAGATAGTTCATAAGAAGCATACAAAACTTTGCTTGAACAATTTGAGAACTTCGCTAATCTCATTGTTGAACTATCTACTAAAATTGAGCAACTTGAGGCTAGTGCAACAACAAATGCATGCACAATCAGTGATGAGCAATTTGTAAAGAAAAATGAAAAATTAAAAGAAAAGTTAGTTAGATCACAAGATGCTTACAAAAGTTTGCTTGCTAAAATGGAAACCATGTGCAAACATTGTGATGATCTAACTAATAAAGTTGCTAATCTTGATGCCATCAGTACAACCCCCACCAAGGCATCTAAAAAGAAAAGATCTATCTTTAACATGCCTAAAAACGATGCTTCTACTTCTTGTAATGACTTATGTTTAGACTCATCTTTGTGCAACCAAGTTTGTGTTGAGAAAGTTGTTGTAGATACATGCACACAAGAGGTTGCAAAGGAGAATGAGCAACTCAAGCAAGAAGTAGCTCGCCTCACCAAGGACTTGACTCAAGTGAAAGGCAAGATGAAGTAAGCCCAACTTTATCAAGATAACACCATCAAGGGGAGTGAAGAAGCTTGATTAAGGACAAACCATGGTTTGCTACGTGTGCCACAAGGAAGGTCACAAAGTCCTATGAGTGCAAGGTGAAGAATGGGGGAGGAGCAAAGAAGAAAGAGAAGAAGCAAACAAACAAGCTCTCCAACACCTACACCATCAAGGTGGACAAGAAGGCCTCCACACCATACTTGTTAAAGAAGAAGAAACATGACAAGATGGTGGCCATCAAGGTGAACAAGCAAGCCAATAATGGGGTCAAATGCTTTTGGGTGCCAAAGGAAATCATTCCCAACATGAAGAGCACCAAGAAGGTTTGGATCTCGAAAGGGAAGTGAGAAGTCCAATGGACTTTAGAGAATTTAGGAGACTTGGCAAAGTATGGATGTATTTCATGGGGTGCATCATGATGGACAAAATTATTGCCAAGTGGGTTAGTGAATATTATGGACCCAAATTCCCCTTCCTATGTTAGGTATCTAGATTCAATTTCCTTCAAGTAGTATCAATTTGCATTTCCTACAAGTGGTATTTCTTACAAATTGGTATCTTTAAGCATCTAGTTACTTTTCATGCCTATGTTTGCATTTGCATGCTTATATCTTTTGTCATGCATACACTAGGTATATCTTATGGTAGTCTTGCTCAGTTTCATTCTTAACCCTTGGAGCAAACCTACATGGTTTAAAATTAGTTTAGGAGCACGGCACATAGCTTGTCTTTTGATTGTTCATCTGATATGTGCCAAAGTCCAAATTGTATATAATTTCTTCCGAATATCATCTTCGAAAATGATTCTCACATTCATGAGATGCCATCTTTCAAGTGGTATTATTGATTCTAAAATTAATGTGCATGACTTCTACAAGTATCCCACACTTGTGTGCACAAATTTAGGGGGAGGTTACTCTACAAGTTGTATGCTTTGATACTAACACCTTTTCAAGCTTATCATGTGTGTAGTAGTCTCATTGCAAGGAAAATGGAGTCCCCGGAGTTAAGCAACATACTTCAAATATCCAACACCTATTGCAAGTGGTAGAAATCAAATTGATTTCCACATGTGGTATTTCTAAACCGATATCATTATGTTGATTTCATTTTGATATTTATATGCTTTCTCCATGCATTCTATAGATTAAATTCCCTTGAGCAATAATTTGCCCAATATGCATATGCCTTGCTTTCTACCATATGTATGCATATATTTAGGGGGAGCTTAATCTATATAATGTGATAGTCAAATTTTGTGACCTATTCTACTCTACACACAAAGGATCACAAAGTTGGACCCTCCCTTGTGCTACTAATGTCTTCCTTTTTGGTGTTTGATTCCAAAGGAGGAGAATTTAGAGGACCAAAAGCAAGGGCCATAAGCTAGATAATTTACAAGTGGTAATGGTCTACAAGTGGTAATGGTCTGAGAAAGGGAGGATAGTGGATTATGGATTAGTCTATATAATGAGGAAGAATTTGTAGGAAGCAAGGCTTAAATCCATAATGCCACATGGGGACATTTTTCAAGGGCAAGATAAGTTTTTATGTAGTATCTTTTAGTCTTACAAGTAATATCTTTTAGCATCATATAACCTTGCCCCTTGCATTGCATCCTAGCAAGTAGATAGTTTTTAAATTCCAAATTTTTATTATTTGCTTGCTTTGGCTGTGTTGTCATCAATCACCAAAAAGGGGGAAGATCATAAGGAAAATGGACCCTTGGCCCATTTACTTTGGATTTTGCTGTTTGATGACCAACACAACCAAATTGGACTAATGAATTTGCAAGTGATTGTTTTGTACTTCAATAGGAATGCAAGACATGACTTGGACGAAGGCGACGTGATGATTTCGATGATCAACACCATAAGCAAGACCTAAGAAGCACAAGAGAAGACCCAAGATATCAAGCAAAGTCCAAGCACGAAGATAGGAACCAAGCCAGACGTAAGATCACGAAGAAATGAGCTCACTAGAGGTGACCGGACGCTGGATAGCTCACAGAGGTGACCGAGCGCTGGACCTGAACACCGTGTAGCAAAGTGACTGGATGCTGGGTGCCAAAGTCTGGTCAACATCAGTAAGGTTCTAGAGAGCCATTTTCATGACCAGACGCTGGTTAGAGTCCGGTCAGTAGCAGAAAAGCGGGATTTCGTCCCCAACGGCTACTTTCTCAGTGGGGCTTATAAATATACCCCACAACTGGCCATTTGAGCAGTGTGGAGTTGAGGAAACATATCAAGGGTGTTAATACACCATTTTAGTGATCTCCCCTTGCATAGTGCTTAGTGATTCATTAGGTGATTAGCATAGGTGCTTTACAAAGTGCTTAGGTTGATTAGACCACCCCTTATGCACTTGCTCTAGGTTTAGGCCTAGTGTTTAGTGAGGTTTGCACCTCTTACCACTCGGTGCTTGCACGCACTATTGTTGTACATTGGAGGGGCTTGTAGTCTTGCGAGATCACACCAACCGCATTTGTGGTGTGGCCGCCACCGTGTACCGGTGGGAACAAGGCCTACGGTGTTTTGGCCGGAAGCTTGATAGTGAAGACGGCGGGGAGCATCCAAGAGAGGCTTGCCGGAAGGCACGTCGGAGACCCACTTGCGCGTGTGGAAGGCCCGAGGCTATCCACAAAGTTACTCGACTAGGAGCTTAGCCTTTGCGAGGGATTCCTTGCGAGGGGCTCCAACGAGGACTAGGGGGAAGCTTGCGAGCTTCTTGATACCTCAGTAAAAATACTAGAGTCATCGATGGGAGTTTGCATATATTTACCTTGCTCTTTAGCTTCCACATTTACATTTTTTGGGGTAGAGATAGCAACACATTAGCAAAACCGTAGTTGCACATTTAGATAGTTTATCTCTTGCATATGTTTTGCTAAGGTTAGAAAAAGAGGCCATAGGTTTGAGTTAGAATTTTAAGTTGCCTAATTCATCCCCCCCTCTTAGGCGTCACAGTCCCCTACAAGGTGCTCTCACATGTCAACTTGTATTTGCAAGTTAAAATTGAATGAGCATAAAATTGAACGGGCGGTCTCTAGGTGGGGCCGACTAGCTCCACAAGTCAGTGGGTCGAGCCCCACTTCGGTGGAGAGCCTCCTGGAGTCTTCTAGAACCTTCCCACATTGATCCCACCGCAGAATTCCATGATTTCCTTTGATGAATAGGTCCCCCTTGATGGTTTTATTATTAAATCCTGCTGGAAACACAAATGCACTAAAAATCATGGAATTTATCAGTTTAAACCCCTAAGTCTATGTTGGTGGTCTATTTTATCCATTTTTGCAAGTTATATTGATGGTTTATGATGAATGTTAACTACCGTCAACAAACTCCCCCATGTTTAGGCTTTTACTCGTCCTCAATAAAAGGGTGGATTACTCAAGACATAACCTTAAGACAAGGCATCAACATAAAACCTTTTCTAGTTATACATGCACTGTGGGATTCAAAGTGTCTACTACAAAACTTTGGGTAGTTGAAGAATGAAACAGCTTGAAACAGATCACCATCTTCCTTCAATCAAGTCAATTGGAGAAACATTTTAAGATTTTTGAAAACAAAACATAGCTTACCTTCTCCTTTTGTAGTACTCTCAAATCACTCAATATGTAGTATTTTTGGATCCTCACCAAGGTATTAATGACTTTGCCTTCTTTCTGCCTACTTCTAAAAGCTTATGTGGAGCTCAGGTAGGGATAAATGTAAGAACATACTTGCATTGCATATATTGTAAAATCAAAATAAGGATCCAAGGAGAAAAATGTCATACTCTTAGATCAAGATGTACATGTGTGTGGAAATGTATATGGTGGCTAACCTAATTCTACTATGCTCCTTGAAACATGTCTCTCTTGATTAAAACTTTGAGACACTTTTGCAAGAAAACATGGGCTATCTTATTCATCTCCCTTTTTTTAGGCGAGCATCTGAGTACCCATTATTTTAGATATCTTGGACACTTGTCCATTTTTTCATTTGTTTTTTTCTTTCATGAATAACTTTTGCATAGCCCCATGCCTCTTTTTCTGTAATTGAAACTTTCAAGAGAGATTTTTACAAGAACTTGGAGCCTTTATCCTAACAATCATATTTTTTGTGTCTATTCCTAGTGTAGGAGTAGAACATTTTTGGGTGGATGGAAAACATATTGTTGCATACTCCTAGTGTAGGAACAATAGGTATATGTGGAGTGTACATGATCTTGATCTTAAGAGCATGATAAGTTTCTCAACAAGGGTCA
Organism: Miscanthus floridulus; assembly: GCF_019320115.1. Taxonomy (NCBI): domain Eukaryota; kingdom Viridiplantae; phylum Streptophyta; class Magnoliopsida; order Poales; family Poaceae; genus Miscanthus; species Miscanthus floridulus. The sequence continues at coordinate 12,533,880 of NC_089590.1, forward strand.
CAAGGTTTGACCAAACTCAACACCATGACAAGTAGTGTATGTAGAAGGTTTCCTAGTCTATCATATTTGGCTCTGGTAGGACATTGCTTATCACAAAGGAGAGGTATAGCTATTCATTTTACTTTTTGAAATAAAATTCTCCAATAACAAGACAAAAAGAATCAAGTTCTCATTATTCTACTATATCTCATTCCATAATAACTTAGGTAACATGGGATTCCTAATAATAAGTTCCCAACAGTAGCATGACTTCTAGGAAAAGTATTATGTGAGTTTATCCTTAATTCATGACTAAAATAATATTTCCTCATGTTTTAAGTTGTTTTATCAAGTGATTTTCAATTTGGTTCGAAATGGAAAGCAAAACATGTGAAAACAGAGTGTATGGGTCACAAACCTGACCATGGACAAAGCTCAAGGTGAGGTGGCGCAGTGATGGGCTAGGTGGCCCATAGAGGAGGCCAGGCAACCCACTCTAGGATCTGCTTAGGGCCCACTTCGTTGTACATGGTTCTTGACTCATTACTTTTTGAATTTTGTGATTTTCACGATTGGCTCTCATCTTGTTGTCATGGTGTGTCTCCCCCACACTTGTTTTTCTATATACCTTTGTGCACAACATGTGGAGACAAATACATATCCAAAAGAAATAGAGAGTAGATAATAATACGACTCCATTAATTTCAATAAGGCACTTTATTACACAAGCATAAACTAAGCACAAACTTTAACTAGCTAACACAATATTTTAACCATCTGAGCTAAGCAACAAACCTAACCACACGATAACACTTAACCTAACACCTATGCCTTATTAATTGATCTATTACTCAGTTTTACCCTTTATTCCCAACACAGCGGGAAAGGATAGAGATTTTGCTTTTTAAATTCTTTCGCTGAAGATGCTCTAATTCCATCCTATTATGCATAACTTCGATAGTCCTAGTAAGGAGATTGGTCTTCTCTTAGAGGGTTGTGACAGTCTAAGTAAGAAGATCAATTCTCTTCTCAAGGGCTACAACTGTTGTCCTCTAAAACTTCTCTTCCCTCTCTAGTGGAGCTGGTGTAGGTCTCTTCGTCGTCTCCTTTGGCGGAATGATCCTAATCTGCTCTGGTGCAGCTCGTATGCCATCAACAACTACTCGGGGCATGGCCATAGTGTATTTGGCACATGAGACCTCCCCAAACTTGTTAATCTTCACACTTGTCAGTATCTCATTAGGTCTTAGGGGAAGGAGCTTGACGTTCTTCTATACTTGGATCATTGGGCCATTCAACTAATGTGACTTGTCCTTCAGGAATAGGTGCTCTTGCGGAGGAGTGAGTGTAGGTTGACAAACTTGAGCGAAGTAAGACTGTCCATAGCTTCTTTTTAGAGGAACTTGAGCTAACTGTTTGGGAAGAACAATGGTTAGAGGGAGAAGTTCTCCTACAAGAACAATGGCTAGAGGCTCTTCTATAGGAGGTAGCTTGTTGAGGTCAGTCCCAAAGGGGATGATCTGCTTGTCGTCCATGGGAACTGGAACGAAGGAGAGCTTTGCTACTGTTGGAGAAGAATACTTTGATGGGATGGCTATGGAGGCAGAGGCCTATTTATATAGGGGGAACAACTTGCAGTAGGGGTCAAGATCTATTCCTAAGGGTGTTGTATGAAAGGATATGTGAATGAATTGAAAAACGATGAGATTCTAACAAGAAAGCATCTAGAAGACACAAGATAGTTGATGGAACATGAGAGGGGTTGACAGTGGGTCGGGTGGCCTCTAGGTGGGGCTAGCCAGTCCACATGTTGGGGTCTTGGGGTGATTTTTTACGTGGGTTTCTAAACTCTATCTAATCCCAAAAAGTATATTTTTGCATTACAATTCGTTATGGAGGATGACTGTGGTGCAATTTATGGTAAGATCAGAAAATCTACCTCATCCAAATCCTCAGGTAGTTTTTTAGGTTCTATAAAGATCTTGAGGCAGTGGCCATTTGTCTTATGTGATGCTTGTGTAGACGCTTATGCTAATTGAGATTAGTTTGTTAGCTGTTGGTTCTAGGCCTCTTACAGATGATGAACAACTTTACCTTAGGTTACTAGAACTTGGTGAGTGTACGTTTCTTGTATTATAGAAGAGATATGCACCTACTCAGTGAAGACCAACTAGAAGAAAGTCATACCTCTACTTGGTCAAAGAATGTTAAACTTATCATACACCTTGCGGATAACCATGATCAGGCATATGTAATTTATCATCTCATCTCTTATGCATTCATGATACTCATTTGTGCATATGCATGCAATAGGTTCCTCAGAAGGAGTGACGCTTCTCGAGTTCGAACCCGAGCATCAGGAGGAGCAGCAGGCAGCCCAGGAGCAGGAGGTTCAGGCGGAAGGAGGAGTCAATGTAGAAGATCTCCCTGAGTGTCCTGACCACCAACCTTCCTCGTTCTTGAAAGGCAAGCCCCAGAGCATTATAAGCCTCCTATGTTTTTACAAATATCACTTGTGTCCTTTATGTTTGATGCATTATGTTATAGGAGTTGATTGGAACCACTTGATGCATAGAACTACCTTGTCCAGATAAATATATCTTGAATCCTTTGTAGGTCCAGGATCGAATATATGCTTAGCCTTGCTTAGTCCGATAGAAGTCGGGTGATTTCCTGTCACCTGCAAGATATAGGTAGATATCTAATCATGGTTGGCTATAATTGCTATTGTGGAAATAACCATGTGTTGATGAATGAAAAGGAGATCGGACGGGATTGTGATAGGGAAGAACAAGACATGGAGGTCTTGGTGTGTATTTATCCCTATCTATGTTGGTTAAGGACTTTTTTCCTGTATGTCCTCATGTCATGTTGAATGCATGCCAAGCACTTAGTTGGCCGGATAAGTCATTCTGACCATGAAGTCGAGTAGCTAAATTCAGGTCGGGCCCCTATAAGTGAAAGTGCACATACTAGAGGTAGTAAGGATGTGCGGAGAGGCAATGGCGTGAGTCCAAGGGCAGGTTCGAGTCACGATCTTCCTAGAAGATTGGTAGAATCTCTAAGGGTGCGGCGCTGATCGGACCCACGAAGTTGGTTCCTGAGTTGTCCCAAAGGTGACCCGATGCGACCCCGACGGGGGAAGTATGGGTTTGTGTTAGGAATAATTTCCCAGCTAGGTAGGAATCAATTCGAATCGCCATCTCTCCTGGATAGTGAGAACTTGACTAGGCATCGGCAACATAGAGTAACTTAATGGAAACTTGATGGTTATGATGATGCTCAAATTATTATACCGGATATGGTTACTAATGCTTGTTAGCTTAATCAAGTGATTGCTCTAGTATAGGTGCTAATCTAGAGATGCTTAATTGAATAGGTATTCAAATTGATGCTAGAGGTACTAAATCTCCAAGTTATGTTACTTAAGCTTTTATGCAAAATGTTGTCAAGCTAACTCCACTAATAAAGCCTTGCATACTCGGTGTCATATTATTTCTAGTTTACGACGGATAAGTCTAGGTCAGTACATTCTCGTACTCAAGGTTTATTCCCTCTTGTTGCAGATGACATGATGTATCATGGGTATTATAAGAACTGCCTTCATCCTATCGTGGATGAGGACTAAACCATAGGGCATGGTACACCTAAGATATCCTCTCTGTTCTGCTTTTGCTGGAAATGACCCTGGTACTGGCATGTATTTGAACTAAGTGTGATGTTGATGTCAAACTACTTTGCTTCTGCTATTTAAACTTGGTTTGTAATAACTATGTGAACTCCGATGTATGTGAGAAACTTATGAACTATTTGTGAACTGTGATGTAACATGTGACTGGTTGTGTTGAATCATGTACGATCTTGGTTTGTATGTTGGTTTGTTTAAGATCCTTCATGATTTCATCAGACTACCAGTTTTATATGGACTCAAGTATGATGGATTGATCGCTTTAGTGATTGCTATTGTACTTGTGCTCTTATAGATTGGACGGTTCTGTTACAGCTGGCATCGGAGCAAGATTCAACAATAAACTTGTCATATGGGTATTTAAAACAAAGGTTTTGTTTTGTAAAATCAGTTTGACAACTTATGGCTATATATATAAGTGTGTTAAAAACCTAAATTTTAAATTTGGAGTGTGCCAGTGGTCATATCCTTTATGCCTAGTTAAGGACTATAAAGTGGCTAATTAAGTACTAACATGGGGGTTTTTACTTTCGTCGTCCATACGGCGTGCTATTGTATGGATGCCATTCACTTGAGTGGTAATGTATGGAGCAATTGCTTCTACGCCCAAGGTAAGAGTGGCAAGACCACAAGGCTGAGCGTGCGGTCTAAGGGGAGAGGTAGCTTTGGTACTGTGGTATATATATATGTCCCATATATATACTAAGGTATTTAATTGTGGGTTAGTTTTGATATGGCTATAGATGCATATTTATATGTATGTATGGCGCGTATTTACTTTTGGGTAGCTTTAATACGGAAGTATATGTATGGGTATACATATATGGAAGTATTTAGTTGCAAGCTAGAGCCCAGATTTACATTTTTGCATATATAATTGTTGGGATGGGCTGAAATGAAATTCTTATGCAGGTACACTAACAGCGAAACCTGTAGCCCGATTAGTTATGTATATTGAGAGAACGTATGTATGCCACCGTGTTTGCCGTTAGAATTTTAAAATTTTCCTAAGATTCATGAGGATGTACGGAACGTGCATGCATCATGTTCACTCATGCATTTACATTTTTGCATCCCTCCATTACTTATAATTGCTCACCCCATTCAATGAATTTCTTCTCACATATGATATCCTCTCACAAGAGTTGCACAGTTTGCTACAGATGGCAGCACCAAGAGCCCCGCCTCATAGTGACATGTTCCTGGCTATGTTTGGCACTCCTACCTTGCTGTGGAGGGTGCTAAACTCAGTTGGGTACGTTGAGCCACCCCGCTACTTCTAGAGGGAAGTGGCAACTCAGGGGTAGCCGTGGTATGACGTGCGGGTGACCATTCTGGCCCGTGCAGACAATCCATAGTGGCAGGGTTGGAGTATTGAGTCAGATGGGCAGTCTCCTTGGGAAGGTGCCTAAGTGGTAGCTTTGGAGGCACTGAGTGAGATCTGTCAGGAGTTTGGTGATGAGCTTGTCAACGGTCCAGCTAGAACCTTTCCCCGGGTGGATCCATCGATGACTGCTTGGATGCAGCCGGGCGATAATGCACTGGTAAGAGACCGTGATGAGCGAGCAGAGAGCTCTTGTGCTGCTATGAGTGCTATGTTCACTGTCCTAAAGATGTTCTACTCCCACCAACATAGCTATGTTAGCTGCATGCTAGAGCTCCAGCGAGCACAGGCCATGCAACGCCAGCTGCAAGGGCATGTGCGCAAGCATTGAAGGGCAGCTAGAGAGGCTCAACAAGAAGCCGATAATGCTATTACCACTTTGGAAGCTCACCGGGTTTAGTTGGTAAATGTTGTTGTAGAAAGGGATGCAGCTGGGGTAGGGTTGCAGGACATCCATGCTGAGAGGGATGAGGTCATTCGCCTTGTAGAAACTAGGGAGGCAACTAGGATCCAGACTGTGTTTTAGGTTTCTAGGTAGGCAATGGAGTTTGATCACAGAGAGTAGGAACTCATACGCCAGATTGAGGAGCTTCAGCTAGATGTTCATCGTCTAAACAACTTGGTGAACCCAATTCTTCCTCTAGCTCTAGTGGTGGGAGAAGATCCCAATGTGTTGATTGCTAAGGATGATGGCATGGAAGTGGACGCCGAGGCTGAGCCTAAGGAGGAGTCAAGCCTTTTGAGGATGACCACGGTGATGATGTGTCCGACATTGACAGCGACCACCCCCAGTAGTAGTTTAGCTATAGTATCTAGCTAGATGCGCTAGCTCCCTATCTTTGATCCATTATGTAATGAACTCATAATGTAGGTTTTGATCTCATGAGGTACTCCTTTGATGTAATATCAGAACCTTGCATGTTTAATCTATGTTGTTGTTGAACCTTCATAAATGTCTAATTTGTGTGTTAGCAAGTATTGGCATGTACGGGAATGCATTGCGTGATTGTTAAGTAATATAATTGGTGATGTTGTGTTGTGGAAATGAATTATCATGCCTCTGTTTTATTGTATGAATGTTAAATTCTCTTCAGTAAATTTAGTTTGGCATAATTATATAATTCCTCTATAATTTTTCTGGCATCATCAATAATTACTTGTGGTTGCAATTCTACAGATGACGTGCACTCATAGGGGAGCTGGTGGAGATGAGGCAGGTGGTAGTGGTTCCTATGGCAATGGCAATGAGGAGCTCCCACCACCATTGCATCCCACACCAGTGGAGATGATGGCCCATCTCATAGAGACCTAACGTTCCATGGGAGAAGTGTTGCATGGTCTTGCGTAGAATGCTGGCCATGGACGAGGAAGGGACCAACACCAAGGACCTGAACCTAACTAGTTCACCACTTTTAAGGACTTTCTTGACACCAAGCCTCCTACCTTTAAGGAAGCAGAGTAGCCATTATAGGCAGATGAATGACTGAATACAATTGAACAGAAGTTTCATCTCTTAAGGGTCACAGAACACCTGAAGGTAGAGTATGCATCACACCAGTTGCAAGGGCCTGTAGGCATTTGGTGGAGTTATCATCGATCCACTTTGCCTGAGAATGCTTAAATTACCAAGAACCAATTTAAGGCTGCATTTACGGGACATTATATTCCCCTAGGTCTTATGAGAATGAAGCATGTAGAATTCATGAGGCTGACATAGGGTACCAAGAGCCTAATTGAGTATCTACATGACTTTAACAATCTATCAAGGTATGCCATAGAGTTTGTTGACACTGATGCAAAGAAGGTTGCTAGTTTCAAGAGAGGGCTTAGTTCGAAGCTGATGAAAACTCTAGCTAACAGCAAGTGTGCCACTTTCAATGAGTTGTTAGCGATGCTTTAACTCAAGAGAACCAGAACAACATCTATTCAGCATCTAAAAGTCGTAAGAGAGCTTATGAAATAGGTGCATCTCAATCAAAAGCTCCTATTGCTGTGAGATTCTAGTTTTGCCTAGCTGCTCCAAAGTATAGACCACCTCATAAGAAGGTACAGACTAGTCAAATCCACAATGTGTATCACAAGGCCTTTTCTATTGCCCTACCAAAGGGTAGCACGGGACAAGGAAGCTCTAGCATTCCACCTAGCAGCATGCCATGCTGGAACTGCAACAAAACTAGTCATTGGGCAAGAAATTGCCCCTATTCTAAGAAGAACAACAACCAAAAGTAGGGTAATCCAAATGCACGTCAGGGACACGTGTACTATACCACCCTAGAAGAGATCCCTTCAGGTGAAGTTGTTACTGCGGGTACGTTTCATGTGAACCAACACCCCACAGTTGTTTTGTTTGATTCTTTAGCTTCACATTCATTTATGGGTAAAAAATTTGCATCCAAGCATGATCAAAGGGTAGTTACTATAGATAAGGGTGGTTATTGCATAAGTGCAGCCGAAAATAATATCTCTACCAACCAGGTATGCAGAGATGTGCGCATCTCAATAAGCAACTGAGAGTATACCTCATATCTTGAAGTATTGCAAGGGTTGGGCATAGATGTAATCTTGGGTATGAAATGGATGAGTGGCCATGGAGTTCTCATTGACACTTCAACAAGAACCATCATGTTGAGAGAACCATAGAGTAACGATGCTTTCTTAGTGCCACCTCCTAGAAATTTTGATCTCTAAAACTTCACTGGTGCTATTCAGACCATGACCCTCCTTGATATTCTAGTGTTATGTGAGTTTCTGGATGTGTTTCCAGATGAATTGCTTGGGTTGCCACCCAACAAGGATGTAGAGTTTAAGATTGATTTATTGCTGAGTACAACACCCATCTCTCAGAGGCCATATAGAATGCCACCAAATGAGCTAGTCGAGCTTAAGGTTTAATTGCAAGAGCTTTTAGAGAAAGGTCTCATTTGACCAAGCTCATCTCCATGGGATTGTCCCACCCTATTTGTGAAGAAGAAAGACAAATCCTTGCGGATGTGTGTGGATTACCATCCACTTAACACCATAATGGTCAAGAACAAGTATCCTTTGCCTTGAATTGATATCTTGTTTGATCAGTTGTCAAGGGCTAAGGTGTTATCCAAGATTGATTTGAGATCTAGTTACCATTAGATTAAAACCAGGTCAGAAGACGTACCTAAAGCTGCTTTCTCCAATAGGTATAGAGTGGGGGGTACGACCCTAGATACCCTCGATAGACCACATGAGCTGCACCCCTAGGGGTGGCCTAGCCCACAAGACAAAGCCTTGCGGAGCATGGCGCTGCTTGGCGCATCCCGCAAGACATCGAGAAGATATCCTAAAGATACTACGAGATCTGTTAGGATATATAAGATCCCATGATTCCTGTAATCTGTTATTACTTTCCGGTTATCTCCTAGATCTAACGGTCTTGTAACCTTGCCTCTAGACTATATAAGGCGGGCATGGACACCCTCAAAACACATGCAATATCATACGATAGCCAATACAAACCAACAGACCATAGGAGTAGGGTATTACATCGTGCTGATGGCCCAAACCTATCTAACTCTTGTGTCTCTGTTGCCTTCTTATTCTCGATTACACGCATCTCTGTCGATCAATCTACCTTCATGGGATACCACTCGGAGGACTATCGATGATATTCTATCGACAGTTGGCATGCTAGGTAGGGGTCTGTGTGCTGTTTCCATGTCAAACAAGATGGTACATTTTGAAGGCTCTTCATCCCTCCCACAGCCCGGCCAGATCTTCATGGTCAGATCGATCTCCTAGATCATCAATGCAGATGGAGTTGGACGGCTCATTGAGCCGGTGTAGATCGATTCTATGCCGATCACCTAGACACCTATGACTGTAGATCCAATCTTGGAACCACCTTTGAGGTCATCATCATCGACAATTCGCCGCCTGCTACCCGAGGAGGCAAATCAACAATGATGATCTGATCGCATCCATCGATCAGGTTGGCCAGAAGCTCACTGATTGCCTCTCCATCGTGGAATTGGCTCTAACCACTCTGGTTCAGCGTCGACCACCCTCTGATTTAGATCTATCGGAGGCTAATCAAGAAACTCCAAGGGTTACGGCCCTGCCCTTTGGGCTCACTAGCGTCGCCGCCACCTACCAAGATGCCCTAAGGGGCAAACTCACCAACTAGGTTGGAGATATCCATCCTCTCGCTGACTAAATCACCGACCAGCTCTCGCCGACTGTCAACATGCTACGCGTCGGCCGATGCCCCGAAGCATCCCTCCAAATCATCCTAGAGGAAAATCCTAACTCCGAGTCCTAGGGCTCTACGGAGACTATCGCTGAAACCACCGCCATACAACCTCCTCCCCCACCCTTTCGAGGAGGTAGAATTTTCAATGTCAGCATCAACAGCCCCCGATGGGATGGGGAAGCTGAGGAGGACCATGTCACTCATGTTAATAGGAACATCAACCGTGCACAGCACCGAGCAAATGAGGCTACCCTTGTGCTAGCCGAGGCTGCTCGCAATGATCAGCTTGACTCGCAAGGAAGGCCATGCCCACTCCAACGCAACCTCGATGATGAATTTGTCCGTGTTGATGGCCATGACTTCTACAAGACCCCAAGCACCAACTTGGCCATGGTTGCCAATGAGCTCGCCCGGCTCCCGCAAACACCGAAGGTTGCCAAGGTCGTTGGCATGCTTAAAGCGGTGCACTGTTAGGTCAATGAGATCTGCTAGGATCAGAGACCTTCCTACTCAATGAGCTCGATTCATCAATCCGCCACACCAAGATCTAATCACCACCCTAGCCAAAGTCATTTCACCGACTAGCACCTTAACGATGGACAACCTTTCTAGGGGGGAGCTAGGGGCAACTGCATCGACTACTCTCGCCAACATGACTAGGAAGTCAACTAGGACGTCCAAGCGCACATCAATAATCTCTAAGACGCGTGATGTGATATCGTCGGGCGCCATTTCTCTCGTCATTAAGAAGAAGTATGCCACCATCAAGAATACAAGCAAGAGTTTAGCAATCTAGACTCAGCCCTCTAGCCACTCATTGCTGGCAACGCCGTAGATCACAATGATGACAATCCTAAAGGGCCCTGAGCATTCACGAGGGCACTCTAGACACTCCAGTGGCCCCGTGGTTTCAAAATCACTAGGGTTGATCCCTATGAGGGACAAATGAACCCCACATAGTGGCTACAAGCTTATGCCACTACTGTGTGTGCCGCCAGGGGAGATACTAGCATCATGGTGAACTATCTTCCCATCATGCTCATGCGAACTACGATGAACTAGTTCACAAGCCTCGCCCCAAACTCCCTCAGATCCTAGGAAGAGCTGAAGAAGGTCTTCATTGACAACTACATGGCTATGTGCACTCGGCCAAGCACCAAGCACGATCTGAATTGCATCTACCAAAAGCCATCCAAGCTCCTCCGTAGCTACATCAGACGCTTTTCTAAGATGGGGAATTCTATTCCTAACATCATGGAAGCTGAGGTCATTATCGCCTTCGTCCGAGGACTCCATCACCGCGACCTCCACTCCAAGTTCAATCGTAAGCTACCTAAAGGGATTGGTGAGATGATTATGACCGCCGATCAGCATGCCGTCGTTGAAAAGGCCGAAGTACGTTTCAACAAGGATGTGGGCACTCATCGCCCAACTAGCTACAATGACGAGTGACCCGATGACCGATGCCATGGTGACTGCCGCTACGACGACCACAGTCACCATCATGACAATGGCCGTGACTAGCCAGAAGGGTCCAAATCTAGTCAATATCGCCGCCACTGACCAAACCACATTGTCACTGCTGTTGACAAACCTCACACCAAGCACAACTATGACGAGCAGTACAAGAAGATCCTCAAAGGCCCGTGCCGTCTCCACAAAAATAGCAAGCATAAGATGAAGGACTACCTTGGCCTGGCTAAGGAATTCTAGGATAAAAAGTCAGATGACAACAACAACGATGGAGATGGAGGCCGCCGACCACCTGGGGGCAACTACAACACCTTCTAGGATCATGACAAAGTGGGCACCATCGTCTTTGGGGCCTCGTCACCGCCGAGAGCAGAAGAGATCAGAAGCTCACAATCCGCCAGGGGCTTGCTGTCAACGCGGAAGACACCATCACCAACCCCAGCTATCACCCCTAGTCCAAGGTCCCCATCACCTTTAGTAGGGACGACCAGTGGGTGGACATCCCTTACACAGGGCATTTCCCACTTGTTCTTGATGCAACCATCAGCAAAGTGCTTTTTAGGAAAGTACTTGTCGACGGTGGAAGCGCCCTGATCCTCCTCTTCGCTAGAGCCCTAAAGGAGCTAGGCCTTGGGATAGGAGACCTCGCACCCTCCAACTCCTCCTTCTGGGATGTGGTACCTGACAGGGCATCCAAACTGCTTGGATAGATCACCCTCCTAGTACAGTTCGACACGGCTAGCAACTACTGTGTCAAGCACATCAACTTCTACATCGCCGACTTCAACACCGCCTACCACGCCAAACTTGGTCGGCCATCTCTGGCCAAGTTCATGGTCACACTATGCCTATCTAGTGCTGAAGATGCCTTCGCCTATAGGAGTCCTGGCTTTGTGGGCCAACCTCTCCATTGCCTATGCCTACAAGATAGAGAGTCTTGCCCTCGCTAAAGCCATCGACCTCTCCATCTAGATGGCTAGCGCAGTCACCGATGCCAAGATGGTGCTTGTCGATGACCTGGAGATCCCAGCACTGGAGCCTCCACATGCCTCTGCCAAGTCTATGGAAACCAAAGAGGTCGGCCTCAGCCTCAATGACCCCTCCAAGACCATGAAGATTGGGACTCACCTTGACTCCAAATAGGAAAGCATGCTCATCTCCTTCCTACATGCCAACACCGACATGTTTGCTTGGAAACCTGCAGACATGCTAGGGGTACCATGAGAGAAGATCGAGCACTCCTTGAATGTCTCGCTGACTGCCAAACCGATCAAGCAAAAACTCTGACGATTCACGCTAGACAAGAAGGAGGCTATTAGGGTAGAAATAAAACAGCTCCTAGTAGCCAGATTTATTAAAGAAGTGTATCATCTTGAGTGGTTAGTAATGTAGATGGGGATCCCGATCTTCCGTTAGGTGATGATAACTATCATTGTGGCAGAGAATGACACACCGATCCGGCTTCAGATCAAAAGATCGAACCCTGCAATCTTATCACCACAGCTCCTCTAGATATCAACCGAGTCATGGACCAGGTTGACCTCACCAAGAAGGCTAATCCCTACCTACGCAATGAAGAACACAAGCAAGAACAAGAAAGAATGCAACCAAATTGCAGATGAATAATTAAACTCACAAAGTTGGGGTCTCACAAACCGATGAACGGCAAAACTGTTCTTGACAGATTAATCTAAGCAAAACCCAAACTCTAATGGAGGGGTGGTGGCTGTTTATGAAGACTCTAGGGTCATGCAAGACCCCTGGACGTGCCCCTAATGGGCCCAAACTCGATACATGGTCCAATGGACCAAAAGACGGTGTCGTAGCACCCTGGTAGATTCTGGACGCTGATTGTTTCGATGATTCCTGTTGATTCCGAATAGCTTTTGATGTGAAACCACTTGGATTGGCTTCCTTATCAAATTAGCTTTCCATCCATATGTGGATCATCAAAAACAGAGTCCGGATGCATCCTGGGTGACCAGTTTAAGGCAGACTGGTCCTGGAGGCCGCAGCATACTCGAATTCTTGTTGAACTGGGCCTCTGGCTTGTGTTGGACGTCCTTGCTAGTCATCATCACCTCCAACACTTCCTCTAAGTCCTTTATGACCCTCTCCAATGTTCCTAAGCAAGATAACATCATTAGGTAGTAGTCTATTCTCAAAAGTATGAAAAGTATCGCTTAAGAACGAGCTCACCTCTAAATTGAGTTGTCACTTTCGAGCCTGGGTCATTGGACCTTGCATGACGGATGGAGGATCAGCGGGTACCTCTGTAGAAGTGATGTCCTCATTAGTTAGCAAACCCTGTTCTTGTTAAAAAAAAGAATAAAGAATGGAGAATGTGCATTGATTACACTGATCTCAACAAACACTGCCCTAAAGACCCCTTCAGTTTGCCTCGGATAGACGAGGTTGTAGACTCCACTACCGGCTACGAACTACTCTCCTTCCTTGACTATTACTTTGGCTATCACTAGATATCCTTGAAAGAGGACGACTAGATCAAAACATCACTCATCACGCCTTTTGGTGCGTATTGCTATACCACCATGTCCTTTGGACTAAAGAACACCGAGGCGACCTACCAAAGGGCCATCTAGATGTGCCTCGATTAACAGATAGGCTGCAACATCGAAGCTTACATCGATGATGTGGTCGTCAAGTCCAAGACCGCCGATAATCTCATCGCCGACCTCGAAGAGACGTTTGCCAACCTGAAATGATACAGATGGAAGTTGAACCCTTCAAACTGCATCTTTGGAGTTCCATCTGGCATACTCCTAGGCTACATTGTTAGTGCCCATGGCATCGAGCCCAACCCCGACAAGGTATCCACCATCACCAACATGAAACGGCCAACCTGCATAAAGGACATACAGAAGCTTATAGACTGCATGGCTACTCTTAATCGCTTCATATCACGCCTCGGCGAAAAGGGACTACCATCCTTCAAACTCCTCAAGGCCTCCGAGCGCTTCTCCTGGTCAGAGGAGGCAGATATGACATTTGAGCAGCTCAAGTTGTTTCTAACAAAGCCTTCGATCATGACGGTGCCTCGACCAGATGAAACCGTACTAATCTACATCGCCGCCACTTCTCGCGTCGTTAGCACAACTATCATCATCGAGCGTGAGGAAGCCGAACATGCCTATAAGGTACAACATCTGGTCTACTTCATCAGCGAGGTCCTTAATGAGTCCAAAACTTGTTATCCTCAAGTTTAGAAACTGCTTTACGCCATTCTGGTCACATCGCTGTAAGCTCCAACATTGCTTTGAGTATTACAAGATCACCGTGGTCACCGAGTTCCCTTTGGGGGACATCCTCTGAAACAAAGGGGCCAATGGCCGCATCATCAAGTGGGTTGTTGAGCTCGGCACTTATTCCATTGAATCTAGAAGTAGGCCTACCATCAAGTCACAGGCGCTCGCTGACTTTGTCACTGAGTGGACCAAGATCCAAGAGCCCATCCCCACTACTTGCCCCGAGTATTGGGTGATGTACTTCGATAGCGCCCTCAACATCAATGGTGCTAGTGCTAGCATTTTATTCATTATGCCGACCAAAGACAACCTCCAATAAGTTTTCCAAATTCAGTTTCTAGCCTCCAACAATGCCACCGAATATGAAGCATGTCTCCACGAACTCCATATAGCCATCGAGCTCGGTGTCAAATGCCTCATGGTATATGGAGACTCCGTGCTGGTCATCAACCAGCTCAACAAAGATGGGTCATGTTCTAGTGAGAAGATGGACGCATATTGTGCCAAAATCAGAAAACTAGAAGGGAAGTTCTATGGTATCGAGTACCACCACGTGGTATGAGATCAAAATCAGCTCACCGACCACCTATCCAAGATAGGCTCTTCTCGTGCTGTGATTCCGCCAAGGGTTTTCATTCAAGACCTCTTTATGTCGTCTATTAAGGAAGAGAAGGAAGTTCAAGAAATCCCCCCTACCGAGCAGTTGGTACTTACAGTACCTTCGTTGTTCGTCCGACTGGAGGGAACAGTTCATCAAGTACCTCACTAGTGCTAACATACCCACCGACAAGACTAAAACTGAACGCCTAATCCAACGAATCAAGCATTACGTGCTAGTAGATGGGAACATGATGAGGAAAAGTGACAAGGAAGGGATACTATAGAAATGCATCACCCAAGAAGAGGGAGTGAAACTACTTCTTGAGATTCACTCTGGTTCCTGTGGCAATCACATGGCCTCGAAAAACCTGGTTGGCAAAGCTTTCCGAGCTAGTTTTTACTGGCCTACGGCCATTGTCGACGCAGAAGACCTCATCCGACATTGTGAAGGATGTCAATTTTTTGGCCAAGCAAATACATGTGCCGACATAGGAGTTGCAGACCATCCTAGCTTCTTGGCCTTTTGCATGCTGGGGACTGGACATGATCGGGCCTTTTAAGCGAGCGTCAGGTGGTTTCCAGTACATGTACATCACCATTGACAAGTTCTCCAAGTGGATCGAATACAAACTGCTTATTTCAGCTACTACAAAGAAGGCAATCGAGCTCTTCAAAGATATCATCTACAGATTCAGTCTTCCGAACAGCATTATCACCGACCTTGGAAACTACATTCACTAGTCATCATTTTTGGGACTTTTACAAAGACCGATGCATCTCCATCAAATATGTCTCCGTTGCCCATCCTAGAGCCAATGACTAGGTCGAACAGGTGAATGGCATGATCCTAGATGCCCTCAAAAACAAGCTATATCAGAAAGAAGACAAGCATCCGGGCAGATGGCTCAAAGAGCTCCTAGCTATGGTATGGGGACTGCGCACTCAAGCTAGTCGTAATACCGGTGTGTCTCCATACTTTTTGGTCTATGGCTCAGAAGCCATAATTCTAGTGGACATTGCCTTCTGAGCTCCTAGGGTGGAACATTATAATGAAGAGCAAGCCACAGTTGTTAGGATAGAGGACATCTGTAACATCCTAGCCTAGGGCTTAACAGGATTAATAGGATACTCATACCAACAAGTTGCAACTTCTTTTCCAGAAGCCCATCTCTAAAGAACTCTTAGGTTAAGCGTGCTTGGTCTAGAGCAATTTCAGGATGGGTGACCGACTGGGAAGTCCTTCCCGGGTGTGCATGGGTGAGGATAAAGTGCGCAGAAAAGACTTGTGTGGGTCTATGAGGGCAGTCTATGTCCTAGAAAAGCTGCCAGATGTAAGCGGGCCTGGCCTTGTAGAGGCGGGACGTTACAACATCAACAAGGCCGAAAAAGAATGCCTAATCACTTGCATCTACACAGCCAAATACCTAGAAGGCTTGCGAAGATACTATAATAGCAACATCAAAGGTCATTCATTTACTGTCGATGACCTCATTCTCCGTAGAAAATAGAAAACTGAAGGGATGCACAAGCTCTCCTCCCCCTGGGAAGGGCCTTACGTGGTCCAAGAGGTTACCCAACTAGGGTCTTACCGGCTATGTGACATGGACGAAATCGATTTCCCCAATTCATGGCACATCGAGCACCTTATACGTTTCTATCCTTGAAATGCTCCAGATATGTATTCTCCACTCTATAATGAATGAAGTTTTTGTCGCCATAATTTATCTCCGTTATTTCTCCATTACGGTTTAATCTGCATTTTCGGTCACCAGCTCTAAGCTACTCCTTAACAAACTCCAATACATGATCTCCATAAACGCTCTGCCATGTTTCTCCATATCTTCAAGATATTTCACCAACCATCGAGCAGCACATGTTCCGCTCTATGTTCTTTGGAGAAAACCCAGTCTCTGATCTCTCCCTACACATGCTACGGGCTTCGTGCTCTGCGTTATGTTTGGTCGGCTATAGTTCCTTGGTCACGTTTATTCCTCCTACACATGCATAGGCTCTGCGCTCGATGTTATGGAATATGGGCTAGCCAAGTCTAAGAACTCCCTAACGAACTAACTGCTTGGACGCTATTTATACCACGTATAATCACGTTAGGGTTAACACTCCAACGATTTTTCACCGAAAATACTAGCAAACTGCATAAACATGAACATGTCACTTTACAACATTTGTACACATACATGAATGTTTGTCTGCGCTCTCGTGCATTTTAACTATCCTCTCCAGCTATTATAGATTGCTCTCTAAGCAAGTCATTGGGCTTGGCCATCTATGTCCACCTCACCGAATAGGTCAATGTCTCTGGCCAGCCTCTTCACCAGTGTCCTCCACCTCATCTTCCAGCTCCTACTGCTTCATCGCACCAGCCCCCTAGCGAACCCGGCCCCTATTCGCTTGCAGATCAATGGTAGGGTAATGAGACTAGACTACCGCTAGGGCATGAGCCATGGTGGAGACAGTGGCATCACGGTTGAAGCTTTTGAAGTTCTCCCACGCCACCTTGCACCTATTGATGATGGTGTCCTAGTTGAGGTGGCCTATTGTCGGGCTGAGGAGCGGCCTCCATGTCGATGCAGTCAAGCACCAGCCTGACTCTGGCCACCACGACGTTGAGCTTTTGCCTCTGGGTTTGCACCTCTAGCTCCAACACAGTCAAACTAGGCCTTGGTCCTTCGATGGTATTCTACAAGCACCGAGAAGATCCATCATGCGAATAAGTCACTTAAGCAACAACTCCGACCATGAACTACTCACCTTTTAGCTCCTTGGCCAATTTCTCCGCTCGCCCAGATGCCTTCTTCTCCTCTTGTAGTTGATCGATGATCTAACACAACTGGCCGAGCTCCGCATCTTGCTCTATAAAAGTGATGATCGTCAGCAACATTAAAGTTGTTAGGCAATACAAAAAAAGTTCACCGATCTATAGTACCTTTTTCCTGCTCGAAGAGGCTTCTCAACTTCTCAAAGCTTTGCTCCAGCTGCTCAGAGCTGCCCCGCAACTGCTCGGACATAGTCGCTAGCTACTCAGATAAGGCCCCCTTTTAGTATTCCAGGTCCCACGTGTTAGATGCAGCAAGATCCCACTTGCGCTGGGCCCTCTAGAAGTTTTTCTCCATAAGCTTCAACATCTCCTTCAGCTTTGTGTTCTCCTCAACGATGGGCTCCATGCTCTTGATCAGTTGTCGCCGTTGTTCGGCAGTTCGTGCTATTCCCTGCAAAACTACTAGGACTATGAAGAACTCCAATCTCCAAGGTCAAAGATGAACATTGATGATGCAATACTAACATTGATCTACTTCATCACCATGGAAAGGGTGGACTTTAGCCTCCTAACCTCCCTAGTGGTGTCCTCCTCTTCCATGACCACCACTTCATTGCCCCACTTGCAGAGGATCCAGATGGCTTGAGGTTGTGCTACCTCACGCTCAATCTCTTCCACCTTGTCCTCCTCCGCAGTTGGTGGCACCACCTAGGGGCTCGATGGCCACACAGCGTATCCGACCACACCCTCCAAAGTCTCCAAGAATGTCGCATGCTCCTATAGTACCATCGGTTTCTCTGCCCCAGACTCTAGCATGGCATCGGCAACTCTAGCATCCGCCTCTGAAGACCCAGCGGTTCCCACCATCGCCCCAGGCATCGCCGCCGACTCATCCATCTTCGGCTCCAACCGTTCTCTACCGCCAAGTTCATCAGCAGCGGTAGTCAACTCCTCCGTAGGCTGCTGAGCGTCCAAGGACTCTAGGACAGGGTCTGCCGGCATTGCCTCTGCATCGAGACCGGCCCTAGTTGTTCGCTAGTTTGGACAGACAGATTTAGATCCTCCGTACGCCTCACTCTGCATCAAATTAGCTCATTAATTGCCACAACTATAAGGATCCGACAGCAAAATGAAATCAAGGCAAGGATACTTACACGTCGGCCTCTCGGTACACAGTTCTAAACTAGTGCAGCCTTCCCAAGCCCCTAGGCATGGCTCTGGATCAACCCATATGCCCTGGGCTATAGGTCTTGCGGCCCTCACCATCAGCCTCTCCTCCGCCTGTCGCTCGGGGACTCCCTTCACTTGCTGCTCGGGGACTTCCTTCGCCTATTTCTCAGGGACTCCCTCCCCTCCTTTTGATTGCACCTCCGCGCATGTGTTGCGCGGAGGCGCTTCAGTGCTCGATGAAGGATCCAATAGAGCCCCATCATCATCCAACCACTCGAACATCGCCGCACCCCATGTTTGAGTGGTCTGGTCAGCGCCAAGCGAGATGCCGCCTGACTTGTAGGGAGCTTCACCCACTGTCTTCCTCTTCTTTCGGGTTGGCTCGTCTACCATTGCCCTCTTCCCTTAGACTTTCTCTGACATTGGGGGGTGGGGACTCTCCGTCTAACTAGTGTCTGTGCCTCCGAACTTTGATGAGGCGCTGATGGCACCTTCCTCAGGCTGATTTGTTGGCTGGGCATCCACTGCCTTCAGCCAATCGCTCCTCGGCATGCCCAAGAAGTATGCCTCCCATTCCTATGAATGGATCTTTCCACAAGTGAATTAGTTCACTGATCAACAATGATACAGGATTAAAAAGGATCAGGAACAAACAATTGAGATGTTTACATGAGGAGGCGGGTTAGTATAGTTGAAGGGCCTTGTCTGCCCTAACATGCCGAATGAGGCATTTGGTGCGAATAGCTCTACGGCCCGCTCTAGCACATCATCCCTCGTCAGCCTCTCCATCCTCTCCCGGGTGTCGTCGGTGTCCCCCTTGAAGTCAAAGCCCATGTGGGCCCTCTCCTTGAAGGGCTGGACATGGCGCACTATGAAACTCGCCACCACCAGTGCACCGTTCATCTTCATGCCATTTATCTGGCTGAGGAGCTCCCTCACCTGCTGCATATCGACATTGCTCGGCTTCTCTGATTAGCTCTTCTAGTTCTCCAGAACGTGGTTGATGTTGCAATGGATGTAGGATGGTTCTGCTTTATGTAGAACCACCTAGCGTTCCACCCCTTTAGCGACGTGTTTAGCAGTATAGTGATGTACTCACCCGCCATCCCATCGTGGAGTTGCAGATATATGCTGCTGACCACTTTGGAACCGCTAGCGCCCTTCTTCTTCAGCTAGAATAGGTGCCGAAATTGGTTGAAGTGGGGAAGAATTTTGAGATACACCTCATAGAAGTTGATAAAAATAGAGATGTGCAAGATGGTGTTTGGGTGGAGATTGCACAGACTAACTCTCCATAACTCCAGCAGATCCCTCAATAAAGGATGAATAGGAACTCCCAATCTGTGCCAGAAGTAATCCTAAAAACTACAGCTTTGTCAGTATGATGTAGTGGATGGTGGTATGGTGGTGGCAATGAGCGAGCGTGGCGGAGCTCAGTGACAATGGTGATGGCGCTTGGTTTCGCTCTAGCGTGGCGAGAGAGGGAGCGAGAGCGAGGTAGAGAGAGTGAGCGCGAGTGAGAGAGAGAGCAACGTCGTTGTGCGATTTTGCTGCCCACCCTAACCTGACATGCGGGCTCGATGTCAGTGGACGTCCTCCACGTGGTGTTCGTGGCCTGACGTTGGTTGGCCATGACGCGCGCACGCAGCACCGGTTTAGACACCACTGAACTCGGCTGATGAAGCAAGTTCAAGCGATCAGTCCTCCTAATCTGTGGCAATTTAGCAAAAACTTCCATAATAAAAATTATAGAGCTACGTAAGCACAACAAGATTGCTTAAAGTAGTTTTGTCTAATTCACAATGGTTTTCAAACTACAAAGCTCTAAAGTGAGGTACCTTGAAACTAAAATCAGCATTCTACACTTAGAAATTGTCACAAAACAGCATTTTGTTGGAACTTGTGAGCTATATTTGACCATGTTAGACACTAAATTGGCTCATGACACTTAAATGAAGTTTGTTACCCATGATGTGAACTACAACTTTTATTTAGGTCACATAGTCATGCAAACAATCTAAGCTACTATTCCACTTTGGTGAAACTAGCATCATGAAAATGGCATTACAAAGTAAACCAACACTTAGAAGCAAAATTGGCTTAAGTCATGAATATACACATTGTTCCAAATATCATTCTAGATGTGTCTAAGGTATTTTGGTGACCTCACAACCATCTCATGCATTGGTCACATATGATCACAAGCATAATTAAGTATATGAGCAACATCACATGT
Organism: Miscanthus floridulus; assembly: GCF_019320115.1. NCBI lineage: Eukaryota > Viridiplantae > Streptophyta > Magnoliopsida > Poales > Poaceae > Miscanthus > Miscanthus floridulus. The sequence goes on from NC_089590.1 coordinate 12,554,674, forward strand.
GATAAAGAGAAAGTGAATAAAATGAAACATCATATGCTCATGCTCATGAATGCTTGGATGATGCTTGTGCTCATGAAATGCATAATACCAAATGCATTGCTTAACACTAGGGTGTTATAGCCCCTCCCCCTTATAGATATCTAATCCTGAGATTTGCAAGACCTATCATTCTTCATAAAAAGCGGGATAGACTTCACACAAATAATCCTCCCATTCCCATGTGGCATCTTGTTCACTATGGTTATTCCACACCACCTTGTAGAACTTAATGACCTTGCTCTAGGTTACTCTTTCCATTTCTTCTAGCACTCGAATTGGTTTCTCTTCATAAGTCAAATCCGATTGGAGCTTAATGTTGGTGGGTGCAATAAATTCATCAGGTATGCAGAGGCATCTTTTTAACTGAGAAACATGGAAGACATTGAATATAGTACTCATCTCTAGAGGAAGTTGTAATTTGTAGGTGACATTTCCCTTCCGTTCAATAATTTGGTATGGCCCTACATATCTAGGTGCAAGCTTCCTTTTTACTCTAAATCTCTACACTCCCTTCATGGGCAAAACTTTTAAGTACACATAGTCTCCCACTTCAAAGGTTAGTGGTCTTCTCCTTTTATTAGCATAACTCTTTTGTCTAGACTGAGCTACTCTCATATGTTGTTGAATGATGTGTACTTGCTCTTCTGCTTCGATGACAAAATCTATGCCATAGTATCTTCTTTCTCCTGGGCTCAATCCAATTCAAAGGAGTTCTATATTTCCGACCGTACAAGGCTTCAAAAGGAGCCATTTTGATGCTCTCCTGATAACTATTATTGTAGAAAAATGTGGCAAAAGGTAGCCACTTTTCCCATGACCCCTTGGAGGAGATAACACAAGCTCTCAATATATCTTCTAAGATCTGGTTCACTCGCTCGGAGTTTTGGTATCACTAGTCAGTCCTCAAACTATAGCACACCTCTTTCATCCAATCTAAAATGTTTGGTTTCCTGTTCTTTCATCTTTCTCTTAATGTGAAATATACCTACATCTATCTTTTGTAGCTCGATGATTTTGCTTTCAAGTGAACAACTGACAGTGATATTGTGTAGCACAACAGGATGTAACAAATTAAATCCATCTTCCAACAAGGCTTCTAAGGTGTTATAATGAGATTTTTGACTAAGTGCATCTGCTACAACATTGGCTTTTCCTGGATGGTAGTGCACTTCCAAATTATAGTCCTTGATTAGCTCTAACCATCTATGTTGTCTCATGTTTAGCTTAGGTTGAGTGAAGATGTATTTGAGACTTTTGTGGTCAGTGTATATGTGACATATGTTTCCTAACAAATAATGTCTCCATATCTTCAATGTGTGAACAACTGCGGTGAGCTCTAAATCATGGGTGGGATAGTTGACTTTATGCTTTCTCAATTGTCAGAAAGCATAGGCAATAACTCTTCCTTCTTGCATGAGCACACACCCCAAACTTGTACACAATGCATCACAGAACACATCGAAAGGCTTTTCAATGTTGAGTTGTGCTAAAACAGGAGTTGTAGTTAATAAGGTCTGTAAGGTGTGAAAAGCAGCTTCACACTCTAGAGTCCAATTAAACTTCTCATCCTTCTAGAGTAATCTAGTCATGGGCTTAGCTATCTTGGAAAAATCAAGAATGAAATGATGATAGTAGCCTGCTAACCTTAAAAAACTCCAAACTTCATGAACCGAAGTCGGGGCCTTCTAATCCATGACCTCTTGTACTTTAGATGGGTCTATAGAAATTCCATCTTTAGAAAAGATGTGACCCAAGAAAGGTACTTTCTTCAACCAAAATTCACATTTGCTAAATTTGACTTATAATTTATGCTCCCTCAATCTAGACAAAACAACTCTCAGATGCTCTATATGATCTGCCTCATTCTCCGAGTAAATCAAGATGTCATCGATAAACACAACCACGAACTTGTCGAGCTAGGGCATGAATACTGAATTCATCAAGTATATGAAGTAGGCAAGAGTATTTGTTAGTCCAAAAGACATGACCAAACACTTGTACAAGCCGTACCTAGTGGAGAAAGCTATTTTAGGTACATCTTTTGGCCTGATCTTAATCTGATGATAACCGAACCTCAAGTCAATCTTAGAGAATACATTTGCTTTTGCCAGTTGATCGAATAAAATATCAATATGAGACAAAGGATACTTGTTCTTAATGGTTACAACATTAAGTGGCCTATAATCCACACACATCCACAAGGATTTGTCCTTCTTCTTTACAAATAAAGCTGGACTACCCCATGGAGATGAACTGGGTCGAATGAGACCTTTGTCCAACAGTTCCTGTAGCTGAATTTTAAGTTCAGGCTAACTCATTTGGTGGCATCCTATAGAGTCTTCTCGAGATAGGTGCTTGTACTTAGCACTAACTCGATCTTAAATTCCACATCCCTATCATGCGGTAAACCCAGCAACTCATCTGAAAATACATCAGGAAATTCACAGACTACTAGAATATCACATAGGGTAGTGGCTTGAATAGCACAAGATAAGTTTTGAAGATCAAAACTCTAAGGAAGTGGTACTAGAAAAGCATTACTCCCCTTTGGTTCTCTCAACATAATTGTTCTAGTGGTAGTGTCAATGAGAACTCCATGACCCCTCATCCAATTCATGCCCAAAATCACATCTATTGCTAGTCCTAGCAATATTATAAGATCCATAGTGTACTCGCTCTCTTGTATAGAGATGAGCACATCTCTCACTAATTGATTAGTAGAAATAGTGGCCCCTAGCTAAACTTATACTATAACCACCCTTGTCTACCTCAATTATTTTCTGATGATGCTTAGATGCAAATGTTTGGCTCATAAATGAATGAGAAGCTCCAAAATCAAATAAAATAATCATGGGATGTTTGTTAACAAGAAACATATAGGCGGTCACAAGTTCTCCTGTGGGAATTTCTTCCATGGCTGTATAATGCATGTATCCAGGACGTGTTTTTGGATTGGCCTATTTCTGATTACCCCTGGTTTTGATTGCCATTCTTCTTGGGATGGGGGCACTCCTTGGACCAATGACCCAACTGATTGCTAGTTGAAGCATGGTTGGTTGTTCCTTGGTCCTACTGAGCTTCCCTAGCCTACATTGCCCTTAGGTATGGCAATGGTGAATGCCCTACGGAATGTCTTCTAAGGGCAATTGGCTTGAGCTTTTGGTTGAGGAGGCCTATAATTAGGCGTTGGTGGATGAAACTATGGTATGGCTACCACTAGAGCTCTAGATGGAGATGACCCTCAGGCACCTGCCTCAGTGGCTCTCTTGCGGCCCTTTGCTACTGCATGTAAATTATTCTGGTTCTCTTGGGTTAGGGCATCGCTGACAAACTCATTATATGTACCACATCTTGAGTTGGCCATAGTCTTCATTAGTTTGGTGCCAAAGCCTCTCTTGAAGATTTTTATCTTCTTTTCATCTGTATCAGCGAACCCTGGGGCATATCAGGACAAATTGTTGAAGGCATGCATGTACTCAATAAGGGTCTTGGTCCCTTGGGTGAGTCTCATAAACTCGATTGCTTTCATGTGCATCAGCCCTAGGGTAATGTGATGCCCCCTAAAGGCTATCTTGAACTGTTCCCATGTGACCTATGCGTTTGTAGGTAGTGAAGACAGGAAATGGGTCCACCAAATCCCTGCTGGTCCCTACAATTGATGGGATGTATATTCCTGCCTTTAGATGCTCGATGACCCTCAATAAGCGGAATTTCTGCTCGATCGTATTTAACCACTCATCCGCCTAGAGCGGTTCTTCGGCTTCTTTGAAGATAGGAGGCTTGGTGTCTTGAAAGTCCTTGAATGAGCTGTATTGATTTGGTTCACACCCTTGATTTTGCTAACGGGCCTAAGTAGTGTTCTGCGTAATGAGGCATAGTGTATCCTCCATTGCTCGTTGATTTCCCAGAAATTGTGCGAAAAACTCATTCGCAGAAGGTGATGGTGGTGGTGGTAAATCACCATCATTGCCACCCTGGCTGGTGCCTACCCTAGTATAGGTGCGAGTCATCTACAAAATTACAACCATAAGTGATTATTGATTAATGTTAGGAGATTGCAGATGAATTATGTAATCATGCCAAACTAAAATTACTAGAGAAAATCTTAAATTCATACAATAAAATAGAGGCATAATAATTCATTCTCGCCACATAACATCACCAATTAGATGACTTATTGTACTTGCAATGCGTTAACATGCATGTCGTATTTCACCAGTAAAATGATAACTATAATTTTATCAAAGTTCAATATGTAATGACACAACATGCAAAGTGCCAATATTACACCGAAGTTAAGTCACGAATACTGAAATTCAAACTACAAGTCTATTACACAGATAGCAGGGATACAACTAGCGCATTGACTAGTCCCTAGATGGCTCTACTCTTCAGCATGCTCGCTATCGAGGTCGGAGATAGCATCATCCTCATCCTCTAGATCCAATTCTTCTTCCTCCCAACCAGTCATCTTCAACATGGCAAACATTGCACTCATAGTGGGACTAGAACTATCTGCTCTCTCATCCCGGTCTCGGATCAATGCATTATGGTTGCATTGTGCCCATACTGCTATGGATGGATCCACCCAAGGAAAAGTACCAGCGGCACTAGCCGATAAGCTCATCCCTGTGTTGCTGACATATCTGGCTCAGCACCTCAAATGCAACTTCTTGTGCACCTTCCCAAGGAGATTTGCCCTTAGATTCCGCCTTCCACTCTTGCCACAGGGGTGCTTGGGTACGAGCTTATATGGTTAGCTGCAACTCATACCATGGATGTCCTTCTAGATATTCCTCATTCCAGAAATAGAGGGGTGGTTCGGTATACCCCGCAAAATGCAAGACTCTCCAAAGTAGGGCAAGGGTATCGAACATCTCCAGGAAAGTTTCACTCCTAGTTGATGCTGCCATCTATACCAACAAAATGGTGCAACTCCCGTGAAAACAATGTAATAATAGAAAAGAGTTACTTAACCGAATAAGAAACTTATAAGGGGAGGAACAATGCAAGTATGTAATAAATGATTTATCATGATGCATGCACGTTCCGTACGTCCTCACAAACTTAGAAAAGCTAAAATTTCTAAAGGCATATACGGTGGCATACATGTGTTCTCTCATATATAACATAGCTAGTCGGGCTACACGTTTCGTTGTTAGTGAACCTGCACAAGAATTTCATTTTCGCCCAACCACACAATTATATATGTAGAAATAAAAATCCAGGCTCTAGGTTGCAAGCTAAATACTTTCATATATATACCCATATATATACTTCCATATCAAAGCTACCCGAAAGTAAATGCGCCCTATATATACATATATAATATGCATATATAGCCATATCAAAGGTAACCCACAATTAAATACATTAGTATATATATGAGACATATATATACTTCAATATCAAAGCTAACACTCCCCATTAGACCGCACGCTCACATCTTACTGATCATGCCACTCATCATCTTACCTTGGAGGTAGAGGCATTTGATACATACATTGCCACTCAAGTGAACGACATCCATACAATAGCACGCCGTATGGATAATGAAATTAAAAAACCCCAAGTTAGTACTTAATGAGTCACCTAAAATCCTTAACTAAGCATAAAGGAAGAGATCACTAGCACACTTTAGATTCAAACTTTAGGATTAAACACCTATATATATATCAGTTGCCAAAACTGGTTTTGGAAAAACAAAAACCTTTGTTTTAAATACACATGTGGCAATTAATGTTGAATCTTGCTCTGATGCCAGCTGTAGCAGAACCGTCCAATTTATAAGAGCACAAGTACAATAGCAGCCCTACAAGCGGTCGCACTGTCATACTTGAGCCCATATAAACCCGGTAGTCCGTCAAGTACCACGAAGGGTCTCGATTCAACCAACATACAACCAAGATCATACATGATTCAACATATATGTCACACATTATATAAGGTTCACAAATATAGTTCCATACATTAGAGTACAATTAAAAGTTATTACAAACCAGGTTCAAATAAAGTAGTAGCAGAAGCAATTAAAGTTTGAAACCAACATCTCACATTATTGTTCAAATACTGTGCTAGCTTAGGATCACAACCACAAAAGCATAATAGAGGGATTAATGAGAGATGCCTTGCCTAGGGCCCTACTCCTCGTCCATGGTGGGACAGAAGCAGTTCTTACAGTAGCCATGATACATCGTATTATCTGCAACAATGGGAAATAAACCCTGAGTACAAGAAGATACTTAGCTAGACTTACCCATCATCCTACAACTTTCTTTTAATCATTTTATGGTGAAACAACAGTTATTTAGGTTAAGCAATTCAAGCTTTCATATCTGTCTAGAGAACAAGCATTTTAGATAGCAGACTTCTGACCACCATAATTCTCAAACCATAAGGCTTATGACTATGAAAATTTAACACAAGGTAGATAAGTAAGTTATATACAACTTTCTTATTAACCATCTTGACAGAAAAAATCATTATCATCATGAAATCATCAGCACAACAGAAACTACACATGTAGTCATCTAGTTGAATTATAAAGCAATAATTAACTAGTTGCCGATAAACACATACTTCTAAGCCTCACTAATAGTATCAACAGATTATATGCATCACACACACCATAGAAAACATCATGGTTAAGCCTAACTAATTTATTTATATTCATTTATTAATTTTCTTAGATAATAAGGTGATTTACAGAGTAAATATTTCCTATGCTCAATAAATTCTTAGACAATTATAGTAGGCTACAAATGACCCTAATAGTCTACTATATAAATTTCATGCCATTTTGATAAGTATAGCTAGCTCTACAAAAATGACAAGTTACATATGCTTATTTTAGCAAAAATAGTTTAGCATAGTGAAAAATAGTCAAGCAATAGATTTAATATTTTTATTACTTTCCTCCTAGCATGAGAATACTATGTAAAAATTTGTATGCTCATATGTTATGTATTTCTACCCCAATTAATTTCACTAGAATCTAGCAATTAATTAAGATTAAATAGGAAGACCATATTACAAGTATGTCTACTATAGGTTTTATATTTTTCCTAGCTAGAGCATGTCAATACAAGACCAGCAAAATTGGAATCACAATTTTATCGCCTTCCTAGCTCAAGTTATGCAATTTACAAGATAGAAACTATTGTAAAAGCACTTATCTTGCTCAATTTAATTCACCCAGAAAAATACCCTAAGCAGTAGATTTCACATTTTTATCAAATAGTACACTTCAATATGAATCCAAAAAAAAATTTGTTCACCCCATTTGGATATTCCTCGCTGAAGATATAATTTTTCCAAGTTTGCTACAAAATCTATGAAAACAAATAAAGAAAATCAAATTCACTCGAGGTCTGCTGCTAGGTACACCCGGTCCATACACCCTGCTATGACTGACGCACGGGCCCTACAAGTCAACCGACCCCACACATCAGTGAGACCGAGGCAGGGTGGCGCTTTGACCGGCGAGAACTCACCGACTGGCAAGGTCACCGGCAACGAGGTCACCACCATTGTGTTCCCCATTCCCACGCGCATCTACAGGGTGCCCTTGGTTGGCCTAGAGGCTCACTGAAGCTAGCTCGACGGTGGCAATGGCAGCTCGGCTGGTGGCGTGCGGTGGCTCTCTAGTCGTTTCTAGTCACAGCAAGCTCAGACGAGTGTGGCTACACCTCTACAAGGATCTAGAGGAGACCTAGGGTATGGATTGGGGCTTGTGAGGGCGTCCGTGAGGCACGACTGCATGCATGGCAGCACGGCGGCACGAGCGCAACGGCGGTGCGGTGGCTTTCCGCTGCGACGAGGTCGACATTGGCTCAACGACCAGCGGCATGAGTAGGACGTGACCCTATGCTAACCCTAACGAGGGAAGAGAGTGAGCAAGATGGCTCGGTGGAGCACGGCCATAGCGAGTGTGACCTCGATGGTGCTGCGGCGATGGCACGGCGATGGTGAACTCGAACTGCGGTCTCACCTAAGCTCGGATGGTGGCATAGGCGGTTTGGGGAGGTGGAAGAGATGATGGCGGAGCTATGGGTGAGATCTAGTGGATGGTGGTGTGGTGGTGGTAGCGAGCAAGCATAGTAGAGCTCGGCGGCAATGGTGACGGCGCTCAGTTTTGCTCTAGCGCGGTGAGAGCGGGAGAGAGAGCAAGGCAGAGAGAGTGAGCGCTAGTGAGAGAGAGCAGCGGCGTCGTGCGGTTTTGCTGCCCGTCCCAGCCTGACGTGCGGGCCCGATGCCAGTAGATGGCCTCCACATGGTGGCCGCGGCCTGACATCGGTCGACCACAACACGTGCACGTGGAGCCGGTTCAGACACCACTAAACCCGACTGATGAAGCAAGTTCAAGCGATCTATCCTCTTAATCCATGGTGATTTAACAAAAACTTCCTTAATAAAAATTATAGAGCTATGTGAGTACTACAAGATTACTTAAAGGAGTTTTGTCTAATTCACAATGGTTTTCAAACTACAAAGCTCTAAAGTGAGGTACCTAGAAAATGAAATCAGCATTCTACACAGAAAAAATTTAAGTCACAAAACAGCATTTTGTTGGAATTTGTGAGCTCTATTTGACTATGTTAGACACTGAATTAGCTCATGACCCTTAAACAAAGTTTGTTACCCATGATGTGAAGAACAACTTTTATTTAGGTCATATAGCCATGCAAACACTCTAAGCTACTGTTCAACTTTGGTCAAACTAGCATCATGAAAATGACATTACAAAGTAAACCAAAATTGGCTTAAGTCATGAATATAAACATTGTTCCAAATATCATTATAGATGTGTCTAAGGTATTTTGGTGACCTTACAACCATCTCATGCATTGGTCACATATGATCACAAGCATAATTAAGTATATGAGCAACATCACATGTGATAAAGAGACAGTGAATAAAATGAAACTTCATATGCTCATGCTCATGAATGCTTGGATGATGCTTGTGCTCATGAAATGCAAATGCCAAATGCATTGCTTAACACTGGGCTGTTACACATGTAGACATAATTGGCACAAAAATGTGGCCTTAGATATGTTACAAGTTCAAAATAACATAAGGACTCATAGGTGGCACTAGAGCATACGGAACAGAAATATAGAATCAAGCAAGCACTGGATAGAAAAATTAGTTTAAGGCAAAAGTGAAGGGCCTGTATGTTTGCCTAGATAGATAGATATAATCAAGCAAGCACTTAACAATTAACAGGCCTAGTTACATAGGCATTTACAATAAGAACACTGAACATATGCAGAAAACCAAGACACCAGCAGAAAACCAACCAGTGCCACCTCCTAGTTCTTTTCATCAGCATTGGCCTAACCAGATCTACAATGCTACAATGTTTCTTGTATACCTCATGTTCAAGCAAGGACCAAACACAGTAAAGCGAACAGGAAAAGAGAAGAAAGGAGACCTGCGGATCAGATCTGTCGCCTCTACCGCGGCACACGAAGAACATGGATGCCAATCCTATCGCGCTCCATCGGGAAGACCCATCACCAAGCCACCAAAAGGACGCCTGAGCCACCACAGGAGCACATCGAGGATCCTCCGCTATCGTTGTTGTCGCCGCAAGTCTAATGGGCATAGATTTGTTTCCACTTACAGGGGATATATCCAATATATAAGTCAACCTATCCATAAAGAGAAAATATACTACTATGAGGACTCCAAAGACATGTCAACACAACTAGACATTTATCACAATGGTAAAGATGGTATATTCCTTGCTCTAGGTCCTAGGTTCGACTCCCAAGTCTCATGGTTATTTTTTAGTTTGAATTTGTTAAACCGCGGTGGCAACAAGTGACACGCAAGCTATCAGTTCCCACAGGTCGGATGGAGATGGAAAAAGGTCTTACAGGTACATGTGACATGTAAGCCATCAGGTCCCAAAGGTCAGATAGAGAAGGGTCCACAAGTGACATGCAAGCCATCGGGTCCCACAGGTCAGATGGAGAAGGGTCCCACAGGTACATGTCGGATGGAGAAAGGACCGAGTGGAGACTTTTATGATGAAAAAGGACCGAGCGGAGACTTTTATGATGAATTGCCAATGACACAGATGAGTAACTGCAGGTCCCACATGTACACATCGGATGGAGAAAAGACTGTGTGGAGATTTATGATGAAGTGCCATTCGTTACAGATCGAATATTGTTCATCATAGATGTGTAATTAGTTCAATGACGAAACCCTGGTCATCACAGTTCTATATAAGTTCGTCACAGATGAGCAGGAACAGTCACGTGAGTGATCTATGACAACCCTACACTATTCTATGACTTTTTTGTGATGATATCCGATTTCGTCATAAAAAAGGGGTTCAAGGATCATCACCGATGATCTATGATGAAACTGAAATACTTGTCATAAAAAGTGATTTTTTATGATGGTTTCAGATTCATCATTAAGATTTTCATCATATAAGTGGATATTTCTAGTAGTGAGACTTGTTCATGGGGTATGATTCATTCAACTTGAAAGATGGTGCCCAGACTCGGTTTTGGGAAGATACTTAGATGGGAAATCAGCCCTTGAAGTTAAAATATCCTTCGTTGTTTAACATTGTTAGGAGAAAACAAGACACTGTGGCTACTATACTAAGTTCGGTTCCACTAAATATTACGTTTCATAGATCTTTAGTGGGTAACAACTTGAGGGATTGGCACAAAATTGTTTCTTCGTTAAGCATTGTGAGCTTACAAGAAGGTTGGGATACTTTTGTCTGGTCGCTACATTCATCGAGGCAATTTTCTATAAAATCTATGTATGCTGCGTTAGTTAGCAATGGGGTAAGAGTGTCCCAAGAAATTTGGCGTGCTAAGTTATCTACAAAGATCAAAGTATTTTTGTGGTATCTAAAAAAAAGGAGTGATTTTGACTAAAGACAATCTAGCTAGACGTAATTGGAAAGGTGACAAGAATTGTTGCTTTTGCCATTTACCAGAGACTATTCAACATCTATTTTTTCATTGTTCATATGCGACATTCTTGTGGCGCACTACAGATAATGTTTGGCATAACAAAACCTACCAATATGGATGATATGTTCAACCATTGGTCAAAATTGGGTGGTTCCAAACACAACTTATTGCTTCTAACTGCAGCAGCGGCTCTTTGCTGGGCAATTTGGCTAACTAGAAATGAAGTGGTTTTTGATAAATGCAGACCAAAATCTTTCTTGCAGGTTCTATTCAGGGGATCGCTTTCGCTTCGCCAATGGGTGCGACTTGACGACCGGCGAGACACCTTGGTTCAAGCTAGTCGGCATCTCGAAAGTTCCACCATGGAGTTCTTTGCGTCGAATGGATGGTTATCACATATTCGGATTGGTCTGGTTTAGTCAAAACTTTATTTTGTTGTGTTTAGCCCATTGGCGGCTGTGAACTGTGTGCTTTACAACTCCTTTGCGTGTCTAAGACTTGAACTCTGTAATTATTGGCCTGATTCTACTTTTAGTAGATGAAGCCGGATATGAAATATCAATTATCTAAAAAACATATCTCATGCATATGTTGCTTTAAATAAATTAGACACATATGTTTTGGAGTATAATAACCTATAGGGAGCTCCAACAAGAAACATGGCTTAGTTTGGCGAAATTCACAGGTTGGTAGACATATAGGGAGTCGCCTGACCCTGTACTGAGCCCAATGATGCTCAATGTTGGTATAGAGACTCCTTTCCTAAAGCCCAGAGGAAGTGGGGCTGTAGCAAAAAAAAAGCCTAGAGGAGAGTTGAACGATCATACTAGGGTCAACCGATTGACCATGACTTGGCCCGGAATCGGCCCAAACTATGCCACATGCAAAGAAACACAATGAAGATCAATAGTCCAAGTCATTGCCTCTATGTATGTTGGATCAAATGGTTCACAAATTGTGCTGCATGGATCAAATGGCCCACTTAGCAAACACCATACCAAATTGGCAGATGCACTGAGGCAAGCCACAACCAAGTCCTTGGGTAGTGGACCAAGCTACCTGGAGAAGATGGGACCAATAGTGTTAGAGACAACTCCGTCGACCTCCCATTGGTCGCCCGACCCCCCACTATGGAAAACCGACTAAACATGGGACACATGCAAGGAAACATATGCAAGCAAAGCATTGGAGGTTGTTGTCTTAGAACTGTTTGCCAAGAATCGGTGTCAAAACAATAATAGTCTTTTCTTTTGATTTCTCTATATTTAACTATGCTCATTTCTCATTTATATTTCCAACTTTTGAGCTGGAAAACTTGTAACAATTGTCTATGTACAGATGCAGAGGCCAGATATTTTTCCTTTTGTAAAAATACAAGGAAACACATGAGCTTTCCTATAGATTGAAGGGCCCATTTTTCACTCTCTCAAGGCTATAAATAGAGGAGCATCACCTCACTTGTAAAGACACACTACACCATATACTTACACTTGATTTCTATGCTTCCCATCATACTTTATAGTATTGTTCCTTTGGATGTAATCTCCCATCCAATGGTAGTGGAGATAGTAGGGAGAGAATGACAGGAAGTTTGGAGGAGAGCTGGGAATGTCGGCTTCTCTCCAACTTGTACCTCGGCAGATTCAATCTCACAGCTCGAATGCACATCTAAGACCATTTATGGTAACTGAATGGTGGATTGAGTAAGCATTCAATCTCACAGCTCGAATGCACATCTAAGACCATTTATGGTAACTGAATGGTGGATTGAGTAAGCGTTCTACTTCTATTGTTTACAAGTTCACCACTCATATTGAGTGTTCTAGTCTATCTTGAGTCATCGATTAGAGTAGTGAGCTTATAGTGTAGATGTGGTACGGTGTCTAGGCTATAGTTTACCTATGTTTGTGGCTTACCCTATGGTTATGGTAGTCAGCAGGTGTTGACAGCCGGCCTGTTTGACCTTCATAGTCCACCATGTTCAGGCAAGTTCTTAAGTCATAGGGCCCCATGTTGGAAGAACTCAGCACCCTTCTTCATCACTGTCCTTTGCTACCTGGGTCAACATCCCAAAGTGAATGAGCTTGGTATGAACCTTGATCTATCTTATATCCTAACCATAGATATCCTCTCTACCCTTCCTATCATCCACCCTTAATTTCTATCATAGGACGATCTTCATATTCTTAGTTAGTTGATGGTATTTCATATGCTCAAGTAGATTATTCTAAAGTGCACAGAATACCGCTATAGCACTTCACCCGGGAGTATTCCAAGGTATCGTTAGCGCGGCTAAGAGTAATAATAAATGAGAGATCTTAGATATATATACCACAACTTATCTATCAAAGTATGGTGGGGTAAACGATAAACAGATAGGGTAGTGATGACACCGAATACAAAGATAACTCTTACAAAGATACAAACAAGGTATAGCTAGGTGGAAGGACAACGAGTGGGTAAAATGTTTCCTAAAATCTATCTCTACTTGTATGGTTTAACTTAGCAAGACAAGCTATAGCTAGCAAGAAAGGGTTCACACACAAGTGCACACGAGGATGGCTAGATGACCAAAGGCAATAGATAGAACTGTGCCAATACTCCTAGCAGGGGTGGCCCAACGATTTTAATAACTTGCTCGAATGTGGTGGAATACAGAGATCAGAGAGGGCTATCACCACCTCTGGAGATTTGTTTGGAACTTCCATGACGACACGGAAGTTCTGCAAGAATCAACGGAACCTCCGTAGTCTGCTAACCGCAATTGGGTTTAAGTTCTTAAGAGGCCTATTCACCCCCTCTAGGCCTTGCTTGATCCTTTCAAGATGTGCGACCTCAGTGTTGATGGTTGGTGTTGCAAGGGGAGAGTGCTCAGTTGGAGTGTCTGCGGCCACCACCAATTCAATTTCCTGCAATGCTTGATCCACTACAACTAATGAGTTGTTAGAGGGGGTAGCTGCTTCTTCTTATTCTAGCTCGGCGGGAGTGTGCTGAGAATGTGTGAAAATAACATGCCCACTGGCGCTGCTGTTGGAGGTTTATTTGCTCGCGCTGAAAGTCACGATGGTTGGACAAGGCTTTAGTAGTCTCTCCGGGGTCGGGGTTGGGCCCTCTTTCATCAGTAGCAGAGGTGTTTCCACAAGCCCTAGGTTGGATGCTAGTGTGCAAGCTTTGTCGATGTAGTCGTAGATGAGTCCACATAGAGTAGAGACTCCGTGGGTGCTCTGGTCTGCTGTCCAGTTGAGAAGACTCTACACCACTTCATGAGAGCTGTTGCTTGGGCCTTGAAGAATTCTTGAAATTGGCCCCCTTGACCCGCATAAGCATGCTTAGCTAGGAGAGCCATCTTCGGCAAATCAGGAACCTTGAAAGGCGTTTGCTTGTGCTGATGGCCTCTGTGCCTCCCTACGTACAAGGGGCTCGAGGTTCCAGTAGTGCACATCGGTGGTGCATGGTCTCCTATCCTCAGGCCACCTGCAATCACACTCGTAGTGGCCTGAGTGGTGGCAGTGGAAGTAGCTCACTAGGTCACGATAGGAGACAACACAATGGTCGAAGGCTAGACACACAAATCATCTCCCCTCTGTTTTGGATCAGAACACACAAAGGATAGGGGAGATGTAGTCAGAGTGGGAGTGCTATGGTAGAGTTGTCCGACTTGAATGCAACGCATGCGAAGTGGCCCGGGATGGAGTTGTGACACTACAATACTTGTCCTTGACGCAGGTCCATCCAGGATCCAGTGTGGCGAAGATCCTTAGAGCAGCATCGTGGTGCCGTGGTCGGGGAACCCTCATCTTAGCGCGGCGATGTGATGGATCTGCATAGCGGGTGTTGTGTGCTCGGCGACATGACAACGGCTCCTTGGCACAATAATGGTGGATTTGAGCTTCGGTGTCCTTGTTGTTGGGGCAGTTTGTTGACTCCATCGAGTGCGACCGGTGGATCTTTGACCATGTCCACATAGGAAGGCTTCCGTTGCCTCGACTACCGATTTTTGGTTTTGAGGCACCACCAGATCGTCATCCGGCGTAGATCGATGGTGGCGACAGTGGAGTGACAGCTAGGAAGAACCGTAGATCCGTGCTCGAGAGGGTGTGTACGTCCTAGTTGCTGAGATTACTGGTGGAGCTTGATGTCTTGGGCGAGATGGTAGTGGCGGAGTGCGGCAACTAAATCTGGCCAGGGAGACAGAGGATCTGAAGTGGCGGTGTGGCACGGGGGTTTGGTTGGTTGTCATTTCTTGTTTTTTTTTCTACAGCATTATTGAAGTCTATTGTCTTACCAAATTGAAAAATAATAGAATTTTATAGTTATTAATAATAAATAATCTAGCTGAAATTATTGAAAGTCGGTAGGCAGGCAAATTGTAGTATGTTCTGGTTCTTGTGTGTGTATTTTTACTACTGTTCAAATGAAAATAGATAGTACATGATCTTTTTTTCTGTTTATGGAAATTAATAAAATACAAAACCTATATGATGTCAGTCATTACAAGATGAGAATATCAGTATTCATAGAAAAAAAAGAGATAAGAATATCAATATATTTAGTAAAAAATACTCATGCCCATACATAAACAAACATTTGTATTGTTTTTTGTTGCCTTTGTTGTGAATATGTGTATATACTCCTCCGTTCTAAATTATAAGTCATACATTCTTGAAGAGTCAAAACATCTCAAGTTTGACTAAAATTATAGAGAGAATTACAAATATTTCTGATATCAAATTGGTATATATTGAAATATAATTAATGAAGAATCTAATGATACTTATTTGGTATCATAAATATTATTATTTTATTATATAAATTTGGTCAAACTTGAGATGCTTTGACTTTTCCAGAAAGTTTGAATGACTTATAATTTGGGATGGAGTAGTTAGCAACATGATTGTTCCATAATTAGCTAGTACGTGCAACATGATATTTCAACTTGCCAAGCTCATAGGTTGACTTATCTACATATCTATGAATATAACTAGCTATAAACCTCTTACTAAGATCCTTCACGCCAAGGTGACTTGAATAGGTAAATGGTGCCATCCTTGTTCTAGCATGTAGTAGTACTAGGTCACTGTCTTCCCTTCGCTTGACATGGTCATGATAAAAATGTTTAAGTTCTGTCGCAAGTTTGTTATGGGATGCACCTAATTCCAGTTTTTGCTGAGATGTTGCTCTCATGTCCCAACAAGGTAAATACCGCGAAGGCCGTACCAACAGGTCAACATGGCAATGTAAACGTCCAATCCAGAAACTTCTACAAGGCAGTGAGTGTCTTTGCATTGTTTATTATATTAAGAAATAATGTTTACATAGTTCAAATGCAAATTAAGTACTCTTCTTACTAGAGATGGTTTTAGTGTACTTTCTCCGACCCAAAAGGACTACAATTATAGAGTTTGAATTTTGTCCCATAAAAAGTGCATATATATATAGGTGCTATACCTATTTGATCAGGTAGGTCCCACTTATTAGAAAATATCATATGGCCGAAAAAGAAATAACCATTCTCAGAGAAATCTCCTGGAGTCTTGAACTCTCTATACAAGTCATGGCACTAGTCAAAAATAAAAAGGAATAAAATCTGCCATACCTGATGTCACGCACAGACTAAGAGAGTATTCTATAGAGGTATTTTTGTAATTTCTCATAAGTCGATAGTTTTTTGTGCCTAGTTTTATAAATGTAGTCTTTGTGGGACTGAGTATACAATAGGGATGAGCACTTTTACACTGGGAATCGAACACGCAGAACCAGCAAATATTTTTTGTTTTTTTTGGGTTTTTTCTTTTTTGTGTTTGATGGTCGGCTCGATTGCTGCTTTTGTTTTCTAACTCAGTGTTCCGCTTCAACTTTGGTTTTTAGTGTCGCTACACATCAATCGATTAATGATAATGATACGATCAAGACATCAGGATGGACGGACGCCTCTCACCGTTCACTTCCACACGAGCTTGTGACCCTCCCCATCCTTATCCCTTCCGCGCTCGCGCCTTGCCCCACCCCGACGATGCGGCCATGGCTGCTTCCCTGGTTGGCGGCAGCGTCCTCACCCATCCCGTGCGTGCGCGCTCCGCCACCCCAGCGTCCTCCACCCCCAACCCAGTGTCCTCACCCACTAGGAGTGCCAACGCCTGCGGATCCCGTGCCCCTCTCCCCCACCTCTGTGAGATCCATGAAGCATGAGCGAGATCCATGGAGGTAGCGCGGTGGTGTTGCAGGGGAGTGGGTGGCTCTCCCCACCTCGGCGCGGCGCCCCCACCCGTGGTGGCGTCCTTTCTCACCCCGACGACCGAGCTCTCCCCACCCCGGCGGCCGGAATCGACAGGCTCAGGCTTCCCCTCCCCTACGTTGCATATGTATGTTTCAAGTGTTTTAGACGTTTCAAATGTATGTTGCAATTGTTTCATATGAATGTTGCAAAAGTAGATCGAGGGATATCGCACATGTTGCATATGTTGCAACTGTTTCAGAGGCATGTTACAAGCGTATGTTTCGAGTGTTTCCGATGTTTTCAGAGGTATGTTTCATCTGTGTTTTCCCGGACGCATGTTGCAAGTGTGTTTATCTGGATGTTACATATGTTTCACACTTACGTTGCATGTGTTTTATTTAGATGTTGCGTATGGTTACAATGGTTTTCAAGTGTTTTTTTAAGTATTTCAGAAGCATGTTTCAAGTGTTTCAACTATCTTCAGACGTATGTTGCAACTGTTGTATTTCGATGTTTTAGAAGTAGATTGTGTGTTGCATCTCTCCTCCCCACCTTCTGTTGCATCGTTGCTCCTGACACCGCTGTCGGGTCCTTTCGAATCGGAGGATGCGCCGCACACACTACCCTCTTGTCGCTTGGGCTACGTAGGCCCCGCGTAGAGCGTGAAACGGAGTGAGTGCGCCAGCGTCTGGACGTCAGGCGTTAGCACTACCGATCAATTAATGGTCCAGGTCCCTCCTTTCGTTGTGGCAGCCCAACAAGCAATGCCAAGCCCAACGAGGAGTAGCCGCACCCCAATGAATGAAGGAAACACTAAGTCACGGCCATCTTCTAACTGATTGGCCTAATATTATTCTCTAATTCTATCTTCAGGTCATTCGATCCTGAATACGTGTCTTATAATACTTGATACTTAATTTGCACGTCATTAAAGATTTACCCCTATACATATGAGTTCTTTACCTTCGAAGGGTTTCTCCTTTTCTATTTTCACTAATCTCTTTTATTCTCCCGGGCCACCAAAAATGACTAAAATATCTTTTGCCTAATGAACTAGTCATCTGGGAAGGGAGTCACGACTGAAGCCGCCAGAATAGCCAAAAAAAAAAAAAGGCCGCCAGAACAGAAGCCCAGGAGACGCCACCAGCCCGCCGCCCACTCTTTTTTTTTAAGGAAACAGGAGGGGTTTAAAACCCCTACTGGAAATTTATTGAATAAAAAAAAAATGCAGGCTTACAGAGTAAAGTCAAGAAACAAAAAAGGTCAAAAAGAAAATAGCAGAAATTACACATAGTTGTCTAGCCATAAATCTATGAATGGATGAAAAGCTGCTTTTGCTCTTAGAATAACTAGAGCAAACTCCTTAAACACAAACTTGCATCTTTGAATGGAATGAGGAGGATTCTTGAAAATGATATCATTGCGCAAAATCCAAATGGCCCAGCACATCGTAATGATTATTTCCATGAAAAAAGGTTGATTGATCTGAGTTTTGACACCTTCCAGAATCACCAAGATGTCATTGGAGCTTGGTATGTAAACATTTAGAGTGAACCAGCAAGCCTGGAAAAAAGGACAGTGAAAGAGAAAGTGAAGGAGATCTTCCTCGACATTCAGCATACAAGACACACAATTATAGTCTGGAAGATGCATATTTCGCCTTCTGAGGACTGATCTGGTGCTCAAACGATCCTTCAACACTAGCCAGAAAAAATCTTTCTTTTATTTTGGCAAGCCGATTTCCCTAGCCATCTATAAGCCGTGTGCACAGAGTGATGACCCACAAGATACTTATAAGCCTTTCTCGAAGAGAAAAAGGTGGAACCCCAAACATAGAACCATACATCATTAGTCTGCTGCAATTGTAAATTCTGAAGAATGGACTGAAGCTCCTGGAACTGAGTATAAGCTTCAGTAGAAAGTGGCAAATAGAACATATCATGAGCAGCTGGAATGGAGACGGCCACTTTCAAACTTATATGTTGATTCTTAGCATAGGAATAAAGTTCTAGAAAGGCTTGAGAGCATACAGATCCTTCCCAAAAGTCCTGCCATAAAAAGCATGAAGATCCATTATTTACCAAGATCATTGCCAAACTTTTAAATTGAGATTGCAGTTTAAGCATATCCCTCCACCAAAACGAACCTCTTGAATTTCTACCAATGCCAGGCAGCCAATCCTCTGTATAATAATGGTTCCAAATCAACTGAACCCAGGGCACATCAACTTTATTATAAAATTTCTGCAGATTTTTCATTAATAGGCTTTCATTCTGAACTGACAAATCTAAAACTCCCAAACATCCTTCTAATTTTGGCAGACAAACCATTGGCCAAGCTGCTTTTGGGAGTTTTTTGTTGTTCAAGTCAGCACCTCTCCAAAGACAGTGCTTTCGAAATTTATCAATTTGATTGATGACTGTTTTTGGCAATAAGAAAGTACACATTGCAAATGTTGGCAAAGCAGAAAGGACAGCATTAGTGAGTTGCAACCGACCTGCCTCATTGAGAAAGGAAGAGAATGCTACCCATCTTCTTTCACACTTAGATACTAGAGGCCAAAAGTCTGTTACTGAAGGTCTAGTTATGCTCAAAGGTAGACCCAAATAGGTAAAAGGTAAGGTACCTTTAGAGCAATTCAGAGTATTGGCTAAAATGTCCAGTCTATCTGTAGACACATTGATAGGAACCATGAAGGATTTGTCAAAATTGACTTTCAGACCAGTAGATTCTCCAAAGTTGGCTAAAATATTTTTCAAATGATTCAACTGAGCAACATCAGCCTGCAAAAAAATTAGTGTATCATCTGCATATTGTAGAATAGGGAAATCTTCATCATTTGATAAAGGAACTGGGAGATTCAAGAGATTATCTCTTTTGGCCGAGTTAAGCACAGTTTGAAGAAGATCAGCAGCTAGAACAAATAATAAGGGTGATAAAGGATCACCCTGTCTAACCCCTCTTATGCAATGAAAAACTTTTCCTGATACCCCATGTTGGCCCATTGAAAGGTCCTAATGGCTAGAGGAGGAGGTGAATAGCCTATTAAAAATTTCTACAATAATACTTAGCAAAACGGTTAGACAATTATGAGGCGAAGCGAGTGTTACGCTAGCCTACTAAAAATGCAAGTCACCTACCACAATTCTAGTTTCTATAGTTTCTGTCCACACAATGGCTATGTCACTACATTAAGTTAGTGTGCTCTCAAAGACTAACTAAAGCGCCACACTAACCAATCTAACAAGCTCTCACAACTAGCTACACTAAAGAGCTTGATAATTAGTTTGCGGTAATGTAAAGATAGAGAGCAAGATAGTTATACCGCCGTGTCGAGGAGTGAACCAACCAATCACAAGAATCAATATCAATGAAGACCAATCACCTCAGAATCAAATGATGAACACAATGATTTTTACTGAGGTTCACATGCTTGCTAGCAAGCTACTCCTCGTTATGGTGATTCACTCACTTGGAGGTTCACACGCTAATTGGCATCACACACCAAACTCTCAATAGGGTGCCGCACAACCAACACAAGATGAGGATCACACAAGCCACGAGCAATACACTAGAGTACCTTTTGGCTCTCCGTCGAGGAAAGGTCAAGAACCCCTCACAATCACCATGATCAGAGCCGGAGACAATCACCAACCTACGCTTGATGATCCTCACTGCTCCAAGCCATCTAGGTGACGGCAACCACTAAGAGTAACAAGCGAATTCCGCAGCGAAACACAAACACCAAGTGCCTCTAGATGCAAACACTCAAGCAATGCACTTGGATTCTCTCCCAATCTCACAAAGATGATGAATCAGTGATGAAGATGAGTGGGAGGGCTTTGGCTAAGCTCACAAGGTTGCTATGTCAATGCAAATGGCCAAGAGAGTGATCTTGAGCCAGCCATGGGGCTCAAATAGATGCCCCCAAGAAATAGAGCCGTTGTCCCCCTTCACTGGGCACAACACAGGGTGACCGGATGCTCCGGTCATATCGACCGAACGCAAGACCCCAGCGTCCGGTCGTGCGATGCACGCCACGTGTCCCCTCTCTTCAAATACTAAGCGCCCGATCCCAACGGTCAAGTGATGACTAGACGCACTGTTGTGAAGTGACCGGACGTTGGACCTCAGTGTCCGGTCATTTCTAGTAAGCATCTAGAAGCGAGAAATCACGACCGGACAAACCCAGCATCCGGTCACACGGCGTCTCCCCTGTGCACTACCACGTCAGTAGGACCGGACGCACCCCTCCAGCGTCCGATCACTAAGTGACCCAGTGTCTGGTCAGACACCGACACCAGCATCTTTGCAGCTTCTACTGATCGGACGCGCCAGTCCAATCGAGCCTAGTGTCCAGTCACTTACAGTGACCTCCATCTATTATGTATAGGGTGCCGGTGGCATCATCGGACTGTCCGCACTCTACGGGCAGGACACTCCGACAATGAAGTTCCTAACCCTTGCTCAAATATGCCAACCACCAAGTGTATCACCTTGTGCACATGTGTTAGCATATTTTCACAAACATTTTCAAGGGTGTTAGTACTCCACTAGATCCTAAATCCACATGCAATGAGTTAGAGCATCTAGTGACACTTTGATAACCGCATTTGGATACGAGTTTTACCCCTCTTAATAGTACGGCTATCAATCCTAAATGTGATCATACTCACTAAGTGTCTTGATCACCAAAACAAAATGGCTCCTACCATTTATACCTTTGCCTTGAGCCTTTTGTTTTTCTCTTTCTTCTTTTCAAGTCCAAGCACTTGATCATCACCATGGCATCACCATCATCGTGTCATGATCTTCATTTGCTTCACCACTTGGAATGTGCTACCTATCTCATGATCACTTGATAAACTAGGTTAGCACTTAGGGTTTCATCAATTTACCAAAACCAAACTAGAGCTTTCAATCTCCCCCTTTTCGGTAATTGATGACAACCCTTTCACAAAGATATGAATTGAAATTCAATTGAATCCATGTTGTTTGCCCAAGCATATTTACCATGTGTAAAAGAATATGGACAAGTTTCATGAACCCCAAATGGTAACAATTGCTCCTCCTACATATGTGCTAAGAGTTTGGATTGTACCTTGCACATATGCTTAGATAGGAAATTATAGGAGACAATGTCTACCAAATGATGCTAAAGTATAAAAGATGGACCTTTGAAGTGTGATACCAATCTGAGTGCACCATTATATCATCCTTAGCAACATGGTTAGCTCTATACCACTTGGAAACGCTTGGAAATGAAATCACTAGATAATCTATGCATGCTAGTTTTTTATTTCATCATTTAAACCTACAACTAACATATACCACACAAGCATGGATAGTGAAATTTAAAACTTATGCCATGCAAGCAAACATATGAAATGCACATTCAAATGCACCATACAAGTTCATGAGCTTGCTCTCCCTACTTGTGTGCTCAAAATTTTAATTTGATCCCTTTCCTTTGTCATATCTCTCCCCTTATGTCAAATTCTTCCCCTTTGTTGTGTTTTCACTATATTTGTACACTATTTCTCCCCATTTGTCATCAATGACCACAAAGGTTTAAAATGTAGATAGGTTGAGATTATCAATGTCAATCGATGGGGTGAGGATCATTTTCCCAAATTTAGTTCAATCTAGAATACTTGCCAAAGACATTTAACTCGGTTTGATCCAAGGACAAGCTTCTTCACACCTCCAAATAAGAGTTATCTTGTACCATGTTGAGTTAAACACTTATAGCTCATTTTCTAGATCAAATATTAGGTTTACAAGCTCACAAACATGTCATATGCTACCACTAGACCAAAATAAGCATAGAAGCAATAGTGGTACCATACAATCATCAAAATCATTTGATTTTCATGAATGAGCCTATTCAATGTGAAAGATGTCTAGATGTACTAAACATGTCCTTAGCAAGGATGTATGCCATGCCAATCAACTTTTACCTTGGATTGCTCAAAGGAGAGGCATGTCATATAAGTGGGGGGGGGGGTGCGTCAACACATATTTGAGAAATCCAATATGTTCAACTCATTCCTTAGCTTGCAAAACCTTTTCTCATCCAATGGCTTGGTGAATATATCGGCAAGTTGATCTTCGGTGCCTACACTCTCAATACAAATGTTTTCTTTTTGTTGGTGATCTCTTATGAAATGGTGGCGGACATCAATGTGCTTTGTTCCTGCATGTTGAACCGGATTGTTGGTTAACTTGATTGCACTCTCATTGTCACATAGCAATGGCACTTTCTTGAACTTGATTCCAAAGTCACTCAAGGTGGCCTTCATCCAAAGTATTTGTGCACAACAACTACCGGCGGATATGTATTCGGCTTCGGCGGTTGATAATGCAACACTATTTTGTTTCTTTCATGACCATGAAACAAGTGATCTTCCCAACAATTGATATGTGCCCGAGGTGCTCTTCCTTTCAACCTTGCATCCCACATAATCCGAGTCGAAGTAACCAACTAGCTCAAACTTTTCTCCTTTGGGATACCACAAACCAACATTTTTGTGTATGCTTCAAGTACATCAATACTCTCTTTGTAGCCTTCAAATGACTTTCTCTTGGTGAGGCTTGAAATCTTGCACACATGCATACACTAAACATGACATCTGGCCCTAATGCGGTAACATAGAGTAGGCTTTCAATCATAGACCGATACAATTTTTGATCCACCATATTTCCACTTGCATCACTATCCAAGTTGCCATTTGTCCCCATTGGTGTGCTAATGGCTTTACTATCACTCATGCCAAACTTCTTGATCATGTCCTTGATATACTTACCTTGACTCACAAATGTACCATTTTTCAATTGCTTGATTTGAAGACCAAGGAAGTAACTTAACTCTCCAATCATGGACATCTCAAACTCATTAGCCATCATCATTCCAAACTCATCACAAAAGTCTTAATTGGCTGATCCAAATATGATGTCATCAACATGGATTTGCAACACAAATAAATCTTTTTCAATCTTCTTGATGAAAAGAGTTGTGTCAACCTTGCCCATCATGAATCCTTTAAAGAGTAGGAAGTCCCTCAATCTCTCATACCATGCTCTAGGTGCTTGCTTCAAGCCATACAATGCCTTCTTCAACTTGTACACATGGTCGGGCTTCTTGTCATCTTCAAAACTAGGAGGTTGCTCAACATATACTTCTTCATTGATATAACCATTGAGAAATGCACTCTTAATATCCATTTGATAGAGCTTGATGTTGTGGGCACAAGCATAGGCTAGCAAGATTCTAATTGCTTCCAATCTAGCAACCGGGGCATATGTTTCTCTAAAGTCAAGACCTTCAACTTGTGTATAGCCTTGTGCTACTAATCTTGCTTTGTTCCTTACTACTATCCCATCTTTATCTTGCTTGTTTCTAGAGACCCATTTGGTTCCAATCACATTATGTCCCTTTGGTCTCTCTACTAATTCCCATACTTGATTTCTTATAAAGTTATTCAATTCTTCATGCATAGCATTCACCCAATCAACATCCTTCAATGCTTCATTTATCTTCTTTAGTTTAATGGATGACACAAATCAGAAATGCTCACAAAATAAAGCCAATCTTGATCTTGTTTCTACACCTCTAAAAATATCACCATTTATATTGTCCAATGGATGATCCCTTGCAATATTGGTTCGTTAGAGCATTGGAACTTGATTGCTTGTAATTACTTGATCATTGGGTTGAGATGAAGTACTAGCCACTTGATCTTGTTCATTATCATGAGAGCCACTTGTACTAGCTTGATTTGTATCATCTTGCACATTTGAGTTAGAGAGCACTTGCACTTGAGCATCTTCATCATCATTCACTTGTCTAGGCCTTAATTCACCAACATACATGTTCTTCATGGCATTTAAAAATTGAATGCCTCTAACATCTTTCAAGTTCTCATTCTCTTCTTGTGAACCCTTGGTTTCATCAAATTAAATATCATGAACTTCCTCAAGAGTACCACTATCTAAATTCCAAACACTATATGCTTTGCTTGTAGTGCAGTAACCAAGTAGGAATCCTTCATCACATTTCTTGTCAAACTTACCCAATCTAGTGCCTTTCTTCAAGATATAGCATTTGCAACCAAAGACCCAAAAATATGCAATGTTGGGTTTTCTACTATTCAAGAGCTCATATGGTGTCTTCTCTTTCAATGGGTGACAATAGAGACGGTTGCTACAATAGCAAGCCATGTTGATAGTTTCAGCCCAAAAGGATTGACTCACATTATACTCACTAAGCGTAGACCTTGCCATATCAATGAGTGTTCTATTCTTCCTCTCAACAAGGCCATTTGATTATGGAGTGTACTTGGCCGAGAATTGATGTCTAATTCCAAATTCATCACACAACTCATTAATTCTAGTGTTCTTGAACTCACTACCATTGTCACTTCTAACTCTCTTGATGGTAGTTTCATACTCATTGTGAATGCCCTTGACAAATGATTTGAATGTTGCAAACACATCACTTTTGTCCACTAGAAAGAATACCCATGTGTATCTAGTGTAATCATCCACTATCACAAAGCCATATTTATTTCCACCAATGCTAGTGTATTGAGTTGGCCCAAACAAGTCTATGTGCAATAACTCAAATGCTTTACTAGTTCTCATCATGCTTTTCTTAGGATGGGTGTTTCCAACTTGTTTACCAGCTTGACAAGAGCTACAAAGCTTATCTTTTTCAAACACAACATCTTTCAAGCCTCTAACCAAGTCATGCTTAACCTAATCTATTCAATTGTTTCATTCCAACATGACCAAGCCTTCTATGCCATAACTAACCCATGCTAGACTTAGTGAACAAACATATAGATAATTTAGCTTCACTAGCATTGAAATCAACCAAGTATAGATTCTCATATCTAAAGCCTTTGAAGATCAAGTTAGAGCCATCTACACTTATGATCTCTATATCATCTACCCTAAATATGCATTTGAATCCAAGATCACACAATTGAGCCACGGATAGCAAGTTGAAGTTCAAGCTCTCTACTAGCAATACATTGGATATGCTCATGTCATTGGATATTGCAATTTTACCAAGCCCTTTGACCTTGCCTTTGCCATTGTCACCAAATGTGATACTATCATAACCATCATTGCCATTGGTGTTGATTAAGTAGAACATTCTTGCATCATCGGTCATGTGTTGAGTGCGCCCACTATCAAGAACCCAATGCCTTCCTCTGGCTTTATAATTGACCTACAAAAGAAAATCAATTCTTTTTAGGTACCCAAATTTGCTTGGGTCCTTGAAGATTAGTTACTAAGCTCTTTGGTACCCAAATAGCTTTCTTCTTTGAGCCCATCCATGGTTTACCAATGAACTTAGCTTTACACCATTTGCACCCTTGGTGAGCATATAGAAAGAATCAAGCTTAATTGAGGATACATTAGCATTTTTGCTCTTGTTGTTACATTCATGCTCTTTATGATCAACTTGCTTGCAACTAGTGCAAAATCGAACATTGTTCTTCACAACACTAGTCTTGTGAGGAGCAAAGGTCGCCTTGCCTTTCTTGGGGGTATGGCCCAATCCCTCTTTGTAGAGAGAAGCTCTTTGGATACCCAAGCACATAAGCAAGTGGTCCTCACCACCATAGGCCTTAGCCAAGGTGCGAGTGAGCTTGTTGATCTCCTTCTTGAGGTTCTCATTCTCAACCATTAGTGAGGTATCACAAGTGAGACCATCACTACTAAATGAGGTGGAAATAGAAGTACTACAAAAAAGGTTAGCGGGAGCAACAATGATAGGCATAGATAATGATTCATCAATTATATCACAAGTTAAGCCTACATTGCAAGTTTCAACATGCTTCTTTTTATTTTGCTCATTAAGCAAAGAGGAATGAGCCTTTTCAAGCTTTGTGTGAGCCTTGCCAAGCTTCTCATAGGCTTCCTCTAGCCTCTCATGAGATGCATTGAGCTCATCAAAGGCTTGCTTAAGGGCTTTTAGTTCCTTACGCAAGCTTTTGCATTCCCTTCTCTTGATGTCAAAGTGTTCTTTAGCATCTTCTAGCATGTCAAATAGTTCATCCTTAGTGGGTTCATCATCATCACTATCAATTTCATTTCCATTTTCATTATCATGTTCCTCATCACTTCTATCATCACAAATTTGTACCTTAGTGGCCTTAGCCATAAAGCATGATGGAGTGTCGAAGAGAGAAGGCTTCTCATTGATTGCAATGCTTACAAGTGCCTTCTTCTTGGTGGTCTTGTCATCATCACTATCATCATCATCACTTGAGGAAGCATCACTATCCCAAGTGACCACATATGAACAACCCTTTTTCTTCTTGAAGGTCATCTTGTCCTTCTTCTCTTTCTTTTCCTTCTTGTCCTTCTTCTTGTTCTTCTTGTTGTCATCATCATTGTTGCTATTATATGGACATTGAGCAACAAGATGATCTTTGCTTCCACATTTGAAGCACCTTCTTGACTCTTCCTTGTTCTTGGATAAAGATTTGTTTCTTCTAGCACGGTACCCTTTCTTTATCATGAACTTGCCAAATTTCTTGACAAAGAGAGCCATCTTCTCATCACCATCATCATCATCCCTTGAACCATCATCTTCACTTGATGTATCTTGTTTTGCCTTGCCCTTGGATGATGTGGCCTTGAATTCCACACTCTTCTTCTTCTCATATTTCTTCTCCTTCTTTTCTTCCTTCTCATGATCGTCTCTATATGTATCATCGGTCATTATATCTCCCAACACTTGGTTTGGTGTCATGGTGTCCAAACCACTTCTTACTAGAATAGCGACCAATGTGCTAAATCTTGAAGGTAAGCATCACAATAACTTGTGGGAGAATTTTTTGTACTTCACCTCTTATACAAGTGCTTTGAGATCATTGACAAGCACTTGAAGCCTATGGAACATCTCCAGCGCACTCTCATCCTCCTTCATCTTGAAGCTTGCAAACTTTTCCTTAAGAATGTATGCCTTTGCACCCTTCACGGCTTGAGTGCCCTCAAATGATTCTTCCAACTTCTTCCAAGCCTCATGAGCCATCTCAATATTCTTGATTTGCTCAAATGTTCTCTCATCAATTGCATCATGAATGACACTTAGAGCAATGCCATTGTTTTGGAGAAGCACTTCTTCGGGCGTGGTGGGATTCTCTGGATCACCAATCTTAATTTTGGTTTCTACCATCTTCCACACTTTTCTATTGATTGACTTGATATGTGTGGTCATCTTTGATTTCTAATACGGATAATTTGTGCAATCAAATTGGGGTGGCTTCTTAGTGTTGTTGATTTGAGCTATTTTAACACCGAAGGTTGTTAAGCCTCAAATCACGGTGACCTCAGCTCTGATACCACTTGAAAGGTCCTAATGGCTAGAGGGGGTGAATAGCCTATTAAAAATTTTTACAACAACACTTAGCAAAACGGTTAGACAATTATGAGACGAAGTGAGTGTTGCGCTAGCCTACTAAAAATGCAAGCCACCTACCACAATTCTAGTTTCTATAGTTTCTATCCACACAATGGCTATGTCACTACACTAAGTTAGTGTGCCCTCAAAGACTAACTAAAGAGCCACACTAACCAATCTAACAAGCTCTCACAACAAGCTACACTAAAGAGCTTGATAATTAGTTTGCGGTAATGTAAAGAGAGTGATCATGAAGGTTATACCGCCGTGTCGAGGAGTGAACCAATCAATCACAAGAATCAATATCAATGAAGACCAATCACCTCGGAATCAAATGATGAACACAATGATTTTTACCGAGGTTCACTTGCTTGCTGGCAAGCTACTCCTCGTTGTGGCGATTCACTCACTTGGAAGTTCACGCGCTAATTGGCATCACACGCCAAACCCTCAATAGGGTGCCGCACAACCAACACAAGATGAGCATCACACAAGCCACGAGCAATCCACTAGAGTACCTTTTGGCTCTCCACCGAGGAAAGGTCAAGAACCCCTCACGATCACCACGATCAGAGCCAGAGACAATCACCAACCTCCGCTCGACAATCCTCGCTGCACCAAGCCATCTAGGTGATGGCAACCACCAAGAGTAACAAGTGAATCCTGCAGCGAAACACAAACACCCAGTGCCTATAGATGCAAACACTCAAGCAATGCACTTGGATTCTCTCCCAATCTCACAAAGATGATGAATCAATAATGGAGATGAGTGGGAGGGCTTTGGCTAAGCTCACAAGGTTGCTATATCAATGCAAATGGCCAATAGAGTGAGCTTGAGCCGGCCATGGGGCTTAAATAGAAGCCCCCACGAAATAGAGCCATTGTACCCCTTCACTGGGCACAACACGGGGTGACCGGACACTCCGGTCATATCGACCGAATGCAGGACCCCCATCGTCCAGTCATGCGATGCACGCCATGTGTCCCCTCTCTTCAAATACTGAGCGCCTAATCCCAAAAGTCAAGTGATGACCGGACATGCTGCTGTGAAGTGACCGGACGCTAGACCTCAGCGTCTGGTCATTTTCAGTAAGCATCCAGAAGCGAGAAATCATGACCGGACGCGTCCGGTCATGCTTGACCGGACACACCCAGCGTCTGGTCACACGGCGTCTCCCCTGTGCGCTACCACGTCAGCAGGACCGGACACACCCCTCCAGCGTCCGATCACTAAGTGACCCTGTGTCCGGTCAGAGACCAACACCAGTATCTTTGTAGCTTCTACTGACCGGACGCTCCGGTCCAATCGAGCCCAGTGTCCGGTCACTTATAGTGACCTCCATCTATTCTGTATAGGGCACCGGTGGCACCGTTGGACTATCCACACTCTACGGGCGAACAGTCCGCCGATAAAGTTCCTAACCCTTGCTCAAATATGCCAACCACCAAATGTATCACCTTGTGCACATGTGTTAGCATATTTTCACAAACATTTTCAAGGGTGTTAGCACTCCACTAGATCCTAAATGCATATGCATTGAGTTGGAGCATCTAGTGGCACTTTGATAACCGCATTTCGATACGAGTTTCACCCCTCTTAATAGTATGGCTATCAATCCTAAATGTGATCACACTCACTAAGTGTCTTGATCACCAAATCAAAATGGCTCCTACCATTTATACCTTTGCCTTGAGCTTTTTGTTTTTCTCTTTCTTCTTTTCAAGTCCAAGCACTTGATTATCACCATGGCATCACCATCATCATGTCATGATCTTCATTTGCTTCACCACTTGGAATGTGCTACCTATCTCATGATCACTTGATAAACTAGGTTAGCACTTAGGGTCTCATCAATTTACCAAAATCAAATTAGAGCTTTCACCCATAGGATCACCGGCTCAAGTGGGTGAACCACTCACCAGTCTTGCCGAGCACCCACTAGTGTTGCCGAGCACCCACTAGCCATGCCGACCATGAACAAGCATTGTCCGTCCCCACACACTATGGCTAGAGCTTGAAGAAGAAGGAAGAATAGAGCATGCACACACAGTACAAGACACCAGCGTTGGCCGAAGCCCTATATGGGAGATGATAAATCTGAAAACTCTTTACTGAGTTGTCGTGGTAGTCTATTTATATAACTCTATCCATCTAACCCTAGTACAGCACACATGCTGTAACAGTAACTAGATAACATACAAGGCTGACTCTGCACCGGCCACTGCATGTGCCTACAATGCTGTAGGTGAGCCGTGCGGCACCTGCTCCTGCACCTGCAGCGGCTACAGTATCACAACAGGGGGCCTTTTCGGTGCCGCCTTCCCTTGCTGTGTTCACACAAGGTAGCAGTAGATTATCTAACACCCCATTCAAGAGCACTGCAGATGTTCCAGATCCAAAAATTAATTTCATCCAGTTTAACCATTTCTGAGGAAATCTTTTATGTTCCATTATTTGAAGCATCAAGCTATGTTCCACTTTATCGAAAGCCTTTTCAAAATCAAGCTTTAGGATAATTAGCTCTCTTTTGGAATGATTCAAGCTTTAAGATAATTAGCTCTCTTTTGGAATGATGGCACGTATGTAGATACTCTAAGGCCCAAGCTAAGCAATCTTGAATGGTTCTATAATTAATAAAACCATATTGGTTTTTGTGGAGTGAAGGGAGAACCAATTGCAGTCTATTTGCCAGAATCTTGGTTAAAATTTTAACTGAAGTATTCAACAAAGAAATAGGTCTAAAGTCAGAAATCCTGAGTCCTTTTAGTGATCAGAGTGATATAAGAACCATTGATGCTTTGAAGACATACTTGCTCAGAGTGGAAAGCATCACAAAGCCTGTAAAAATCTTGACAGATAATTGACCAAACACCTTTTGACAAAATCTGTATTAAAACCATCAGGTCCAGGTGACTTGTCTGATGGCAGAGCTTTTACCACTACATCTATCTCTTCTTTACTGAAAGTAGCCACTAAGCTAGAAAGATCAACTGAATTACCAAAAAGAGAGGCAAGATCAAAAGTCAGACCTAAAAAATTGGTAGTACCCAGTCTTTCTTTAAAGGATTGCCAAATCAGCTCAGCCTTTGCATTATGAAGAATGCTAGCATCACCTAGGGTAACCCATTTCACAGCTCCTCGTTGCTTCCAATAAGCTTTCTGTTGATGAAGAAGGGAGACCAGTTTCTCTTCCAACAGGATTCTAAAATTCCATTCCACTAGGGTCAAGTCCCTGAAGTCTTCAATAAAATTCAGAAAAGAGAGGACCAACTTCACATTATGAATATTCTGTTTCAAGTTGGAAAGAGTTTTCTTCCATTCCTTTAACACTTTTCTCAAATTCTTGTACTTGGCTGTGAGAGCCTTGGCAGAATGTTGTATCTCGGAGAACCAACCTAGAGTAACCTGTTGCAAAAAATCCTCATGGTGCAACCAATAATTTTCGAACCTAAAAACATGACTCTTAGGAATAGTAGTAGATATTTTCATCAACAAGGAACGTGATCAGAAGTTTCCATCACAAGAGTGGAGACATCAGTGACTAGATAAGTGAGTGTCCAACTTGCCGAAGTAAAGAACCAGTCCAGACGTTCCAACAGTGGAGGTTACTGTTTGTTTGTCCAGGTAAAGCGTTTACCTTTTAAAGGCAACTCTATAAGACCCAAAGCGCTGATGGCCTCAGTGAACATGAATATTTTTGTAAAGTCAGCACCATCTCTATTTCTATCCTCTGGGTTGCGGTAAAGATTAAAGTCGCCAACCACAAGCCAATCAACACGATCTGGCATGTTAATATTTTTGAACCAAGCAATACTCTCTTGCCAGAAGGGGTACATGGAGCATAAATATTAGTAAGAATCCAGCTAGCATTATTATGTAAAGAGACAAACTCAACAGAGGTAGCAAACGAGTTCTGAAAAATAAGATGGCCAGAGAAATAGGAACTCTTCCAGATGATAATAGTACCCCCCTAGAGGCACCAACTGACGGCCAAAATTCAAAGGAATCATAAACTGGAGGACAGAATTTACGAATGAAAGAAAGATCAAAAAAGGCGCGCTTAGTTTCTTGCAAACAAAGTATATCACAATTATTCTCTGTCAACCGATCATGGATAGCATTCCATTTTTTCTTGGAATTTAAACACCGGATGTTCCAACATAGGTACATTGCAAAGTTTAGTACTCCTAACGACAAAATAGTGACAACATGAAGGAGTTCTTAGACATCTAAGAAACGGTAAAAGATGAAGGATAACAGCTCCAGCTACTCCTTGGCCCTCTTTGAGGCGCCTTCTCCTGAGTCCTCATTTGTGGGCTTGGGCTTCTTGCTTTTAGGCCGCTCCATAGCTCCTTTCTTTGAAGTCTTGGTGTTCAGGGATGTTAGCTAATCTACTACTACCTTGTGTGAACACAGCAAGGGAAGGTGGCGCCGAAAAGGCCCCCTGCTATGATACTATAGCCGTTGCAGGTGCAGGCGCCGCACGGCTCACCTATAGCACTGTAGCAACATGCAGTGGCCGGTATAGAGTCAGCCCGGTCAGTGTTATCTAGTTACTGTTGCAGCATGTGTATTGTACTAGGACTAAATAGATAGAGTTGTATAAATAGACATACACGGCAACTTAGTAAAGAGAGTTCAGATTTGTTGTCTTACAGACAGGGTTTCGGC
The DNA here is from genome assembly GCF_019320115.1 of Miscanthus floridulus. Taxonomy (NCBI): domain Eukaryota; kingdom Viridiplantae; phylum Streptophyta; class Magnoliopsida; order Poales; family Poaceae; genus Miscanthus; species Miscanthus floridulus. The sequence goes on from NC_089590.1 coordinate 12,587,970, forward strand.
CAACGCTGGTGTCTTGTATTGTGCGTGCTTGCTCTGTTCTCCCTTCTTTTTCTAGCTCCAGCTATAGTGTGTGGGGACGGACAATGCTTGTTCGTGGTCGACACGGCTAGTGGGTGCTCGGCAACACTAGCGGGTGCTCGGTAAGACCGACGAGTGGTTCACTCGCCTGAGCCTGTGATCCTGTGGGCCAACAAGTGGTATCGGAGCTGTACAAGCACCGTCGCCAGACTAACCGCTGGCGATGATGGGAGGTTCGGAGATGGGTGACAGCAGTGGCACTGCTGTGGCTACCCAGCCACGACCGGAGGTTGTTGTTCGCACGGTGCGGGAGGTCAGCGGCACCAGTTGGCCAACGCTGACTCGCTCCAACTATGGAGAGTGGTCGGTGACCATGAAGGTCAAGCTCAGAGCTCGATGGCTCTGGAATGCTGTTGACAAGGGCACTGATAGTGAAGAAGATGACATGTTAGCGCTAGAGGCTACCCTCACAGTTGTACCGGTAGAGTACATGGAGCTATTGGGGACAAAGAGCTCGGCTAAGGAGGTGTGGGAGGCTATTGCGGCGATGCGCGTCAGTTCTGACCGCGCAAAGAAGGCGACGACCTAGCTTCTGAAGCAGAAGTACGCCAACCTCAAGTTCAAGGATGGTGAAATGGTGGAGGACTTCTCCCTCCGCCTGCAGACGCTCATCAGCAAGCTGAAGAGCCACTGGCATCACCATTGACGAAGAGGAGGCGGTCTCCAAGTACCTCCACTCCGTGCCGGCAAAGTACATCCAGATCGCTCTATCCATAGAGACGATGCTGGACTTGTTTGTCGTAGAACCGACCAATTTATAAGAGTACAAGTACAATGTCGGCCCACAAGCGGTCGCGCTGTCATACTTGAACCCATATAAACCCGGTAGTCCATCGAGTACCACGACGGGTCTCGATAAACGATTTACAACAACCAAGATCAGTTCAGGATTCAACATGCATGCCACATATTACATAAAGTTCACAGATACATTTCCATCATCAGAGTACGAATAAAAGTTATTACAAACCGAGTTTGATAGATAAAGCGGAAGCAATTAAGTTTGAAAATAAAGTTTCCAATATAGTTTGATACAGTGTCGAATTATGATCACGGTCCACAAAAGCATGTAGAAGGATTTAATAAGAAGCCTGCCCAAGGCTTACTCCTCATCCACGGTGGGATAGAAGAAACTCTTGCAATAACCATGATACACAGTTCCATCTGTAACAATGGGAAATAAAACCCTGAGTACGAGAAGGTACTCAGCTAGACTTACCCGTCATAAACCAGAAATAATTCGACTCCAAGAATTATGCAAGGCTGTATAAGTGGGGATAACTTGACAACATTTTGCATAAAAGCGATTAACTCAGTTATACTATCATGATTCCAATATCAGGTTAATTATAACTATCCATCTCTAGATTAGCAACTAACCTATGCCAAACATGTGGTATATCATTTTAAAAGCATCCAATAATAACATAGCAGGTATTGTAATTCCATATTCATTCGAACCATCATGTTCCATAACACAGTTACTACGATGTTGGAACTAGCCAAGTTTATCACTATCTAGGAGAGACGGCGATTCGAATCATTTTCAACCAGCTGGAAATTTATTCCTAACACAAACCCAGGCAAACTGCGCGAAGGCAGCCTTAGGTCACCTTTGGTACAACTCAGGTACACATTTCGCGGGTTCGTACCGCTTCGCACAATCGGGGACACCAAATGCCAGGACGTTCAGGCCTAGCCTGCCCTTGGGCTCAGTCTGATCGCCCCCCCGCAAGGAGCGCTCAATAGAACAGGGACCGGCCTGAGTTGAGCTACTCAGCTCGCGGTCGGAACGAGTTATCCGGCCAGCTAAGTGATAGGCATGCATTTAATCTTGTCAAAAGCGCCAACAACGGTACGGTCCTTAATCGGCGCAGATAGAATCACATGAGTCAACCTACCATAGACTCCGCCCGGCCTCGATTTACTTTTTAACCCATGGTTCTTTTCCACGATAGCAATATATAGCCAATCGTGCTTTGGTATCCACCTATATCTCGCAGGTGACAGGAAATCACCCGACTTCTACCGGTCTAAGCATGGCTAAGCATATATTCGATCCTAGACCTATATCGGGTTAACGATGTATATATCTGGATAAGGAATTGATATGCATTAAGTGGTTCCAATCAACTCTTATAACCTAATGCATCAATCATAAGAACTTGAGTAATCATTTGTAAAATATTGGGAGACTTATAATGCTCCGGGGCTTGCCTCTCAGAAAGAAAGTGGGGCGGTGGTCAGGGCACTCCAGAAGCTCTTCAAGGTTCTGCTCCTCACCTTCGGGAGCTATGGCTTGAGGATTCTCCTGCTGGTCCCCTTCCTCTACTTCATCGCACTCCAGCAACGTTATCTCCTCTGTTGATCCTAGATGCACGAATATGGCATAAGATATTGCGAATGCATATATGTTAACAAGTATGGTATGATGATACATGAAGAATGCATTCTTGCAAATATTCTTAACAGCATGTGGTTTAAGTAACAACAAGTGCATTGCGTTTACTGAGTAGGTGCGTATCTCTTCTTGATTATGTAATTAATTACTTCAACAATGCATCTACTATTTCACAAACAACAGGTAATTGTTTTACTCATAACTGGAGTTCTAATTATCCAAATGCAGTGATCCTGGACTTTCTGGAAATCTTATAAAATTATCTACAACTCTTATTTAATTTACAAAAGCTAATTCACAACTTATCTTAGCCAAAACAGACAATCATATCAGTGCTGTCCAGAAATTCCAGAGAGCAAGCAATTCGGAAATGCGAAATTTAAACAGCTATAACTCCTCAACCGTTTGACATATGGTCCTGAAATTTTAACACAAGACATATGATGAAGTTATCTACAACTTTGTCATTAACCATTTTGACAGCAAACATCATTTTTATCATGCAACTTATCAAACTATAGAATCTGTCCGGAAACTATTCCAATTCGCATTATGAAGCAACAATACTTCTACTTCATGTAATCACTCAAAGTTTGACCACACAAAGTCTACCAATAGTTTAAGCATACCAATTACACTCAAGAAAACATAATGGTGAAGCCCAAACTATTTATTTAAATGCCTTTATTATTTTATTTAAAAACTTAGGTTAAATAATAAACATATACCGAATATGCATCATAAATTCTCAAAAATTTACAGTGCCTTATTAATGCTACCAAAAGACTACTATAAAAGTTTCATGCCATTTTATATAGTAAAACATTCTATACCAAAAAGACAAGGCATAAAGGCTTAAAATAGCATAAATAGAAAACCTTAGTGAAAAGTGTCAAGCAACAAATTTTATATTTTTCTTAGCATCCTTATGGTACTAGGATAACCTCCAACAAATTTCATGCATATTGGATTCATAAATAATTTATAAAAATTCATACAAGGATTACCTATTTATAAAAGAAAAATCTGTAACTACAAATCTATACATGCACTGATCCTCAAATTTTTTACCAGAGCTCATACATGTCAAGAATAACTTACCACACAAATTGCATAATTTTTTGAGCACAGGAACTCTAGATATAGAATAAACAAGTTTGCAGTGCATTCAAAAACACATTTCAATTTTCAATTTAAATCTTCCAAAATTTCTACTGTAAGTGTCAAGATCATATTTTTATTAAATACTACACTTCCTAAGGAACACTACCAAATTTATTTCACAATTTTTGAAGCTACTAAACTGGAGATACAAATATTGCAAAACAACATGAAATCCTGAATCAATTGAACTATCTTTTGTACTGCTATCACTGACGACTGGGACCCACTGGACAGTCGGCCCCACCAGTCAGTGATCGAAAGTAGAGCAGCGGCACTACGCGCTGCTGGAGTTCACCGGCGGTGACATCTACATGGCATGACCCCCACAACCTCCTAGACCCATTGACCTACTTGGCTGAGCCTCTCGACGGAGCTACGCACGGTGGCGGCACTCATGGCAGGCACGACAGGGCAGGACGACGGCGGTACGCCGGTGGAGGCCACGGCGAGGCAATCTAAAGCAGCGGACGAGCGTCTTCTAACCAAGACGAACCTAACGCACATGATAGCACCAAGAATGGTGGACTGTGGCTCTCCAGCCACGGTGACAGACTCGGTGGCGGAGCTCCAGCGAGCTCAAGCGCGGCACGATGGCTTACCAGGGCATGGTCAGCGAGCACGGGAGGATGCGATGAATCACAAGGGTGATGGCGGAGGGGTTGCGGTGGTGGAGAAGCGAGGCTGAGGCAAGCAGGTGACTGGCAATCGACGGCGGCGAGCTACGCTACTGCTGCAGGTTGCGCGCATTGGCAAAGGAGAAGTAGAAATTTGGAAATGAGGGCGCGTCTCAGTGTAGGCAGTGCTGGGGGTGTTAAAGCCAGGCCTGGGCTTGGCTCTACCACGTGGGCAATACGCCGGCGACTGCACGGCCGCTGCTGGCCTCCACACTGCTGTGCAAAGCCTGCCAGTGGTCGGCCACTGAATCAACTGATTCAGTTCGTCAGTCATTCGATGGTAAGGTCTGACAGCGAGTTTTCAAGGTGATTTAACTGCTAAATCAGTAGCTCCATAACGTAAATGATCTACATGACTTTTGTAGTCCTATGTACCAGCTCCAATTCGTATTCAATGAACTCATGCTAATTCACAACCAAAACCAAGTTATGTCTTCCCAAAGTAGGGCTGTCAGCGCTGTCAGTTAATAGGACTTCGAAAATTTTTGATAACTGTTGAAAAGGTGAATTTGCTGATTTTTGTGATCCAAATTCAAGCATGTTAGGAGCTAAATCAGTCAATGACCCAAAAATAAAAGTTGTTCCCCTTGCCAAATACTACAACTTTGCTTTAGTGACCTCCTCCATGCAAGATCTCTAACACCTAGTTCAAACTTGGTCAAACATGTCACATTTAAATGATGGTATACCTTCAAACTATGGCTTAATGATCTATTTACCCCTAGCCATGAATATCAAAGTTGTTCATAATGATACTCTAAACATGTTTAAGCTAAATGCAAGGTCACACCGTCATTTCATGTATTAGTCACACATAAGGCTATCCAGGTCAACACATGTAATCTTACTTAAGTGTTTGATCATGAAAGGTGACATTCATGAACGATGCTCCATTTGCTAACCTAAGTATTGCTAATGTGTTTTTGTGACCCATATCAACTAATTACATGTATACACTCATGGTCATTTGCATATGTACAAGGAAACATGCAATAACAAGCAAATGTTGCGTACGTTTCAATCCAATGTTTCAATTGTAAATGCTTAGTTATGAATGCTTGATGCTCATGCTCATGTTATGCAAGTCAAGTTATGCAGTCAAGTTATGCAAGGCTAACATATATCTCAGCGTATTTCCCTACTATATACCTTGTGTTTATGGGTATAAAATGTGCTGACTTGGTGAGACGATCAATAATGACCCATATTGAATCATGACCTTGTGGTGTCATTAGAAGGCCTGTGATAAAGTTCATACTGATTTCCTCCCATTTCCAACTTGGAATAGGCAATGGCTGAAGTAATCTAGCAGATTTCATATGAACAGCTTTTACTCTACTGCAATTATCACACCTAGCAACATAGGTTGTGATCTCTTTCTTTATCTTAGTCCACCAAAAATGGGTTTTCAAATCTTGGTACATCTTACTACTACCTGGATGAATAGATAATTTGGACGAGTGAGCTTCATCTAAAATTTGGTTCCTCAGCTCACGGTCTTTTGGTACCACAAGTCGGTCCTCAAACCATAGTACACCCTTTTCATCCAATCTGAAATGTTTGGTTTCTTGCTCTCGCATTTTCTCTTGATGTGACTGATACCCACATCTGTCTACTACACCTCTATGATTTTGCTCTCAAGTGAACAACTGATCGTGATATTGTGTAGTATAGCAGGGTGTAACAAGTTGAATCCATCTTCCAATAATGCTTCCATAATGTTGCAATGAGACGTTCGACTGAGTGCATCTGCTACTACATTAGCTTTTCTTGGATGGTAGTGCACTTCTAAATTGTAGTCCTTAATTAGCTCTAACCATCTTTGTTGTCTCATGTTTAGCTCTGGTTGGGTAAAGATATACTTGAGACTCTTGTGGTCAGTATATATATGACATACATTGCCCAACAAATAATGTCTCCATATCTTTAATGCATGAACAACTGCTGCAAGTTCTAAATCATGTGTAGGATATTTGATTTCTTGTTTTCTCAATTGCCGAGAAGCATATGCAATAACTCTTCCTTCTTGCATGAGCACACACCCCAAACCTATTCCCGATGCATCACAAAATACATCAAAAGGCTTTTCAATGTCTGGTTGTGCTAGCACTAGGTGCTGTAGTTAACAAAGTTCTGAGGGTGTGAAAAGCTGCTTCACATTCTGGTGTCCATTTGTACTTCTCATCTTTCTGAAGTACTCTGGTCATGGGCTTAGCTATTTTTGAGAAATATGGAATGAAATAATGATAGTATCCTGCTAACCCTAGAAAACTCTGAACCTCATGAAACCGAAGTTAGGGCTTTCCAATCCATGACCTCTTGTACTTTTGATGGGTCTACAGAGATTCCATCCCTTGATAAGATATGACCTAAGAAAGGTACTTTACTCAACCAAAATTCACACTTACTAAACTTTGCATATAGCTTATGCTCCCTCAGTCTGGATAGGACAATCCTCAGATGCTCTTCATGATCTGACTCATTTTCTAAATAAATCAATATATCATCGATAAACATGACCACGAACTTGTCAAGCTCGGGCATGAATACCGAATTCATCAGGTACATAAAGTAGGCAGGAGCATTCGTTAGTCCGAAAGACATAACCAAATACTCATATAGGCCATACCTAGTAGAGAAAGCAGTTTTAGGTATGTCCTCTGGCCTAATCTTTATCTAATGATAGCCTGATCTCAAATCAATTTTGGAGAATACTTTTGCTTTTGCCAACTGATCGAATAAGATGTCGATGCGAGGCAACAGGGTATTTGTTCTTGATGGTCACAGCATTGAGTGGTCTATAATCTACGCACATTCTTAGTGACTTGTCCTTCTTTTTCACAAATAATGCAGGACATCCCCACAGAGATGAGCTAGGTTGGATAAGACCCTTGTCCAACAGATCCTGTAATTGAACCTTAAGTTCTGCTAACTCATTGGGTGGCATTCTATAGGGCCTTCTTGATATGGGTGCCATACCTGGCACTAACTCAATCTTAAATTCCACCTCCCTATCAGGTGGTAAACCTAGTAATTCCTCTGAAAATACATTCGAAAACTCACAAACCACTGGGATATCACAAAGTGTGGTGGTTTGGATAGCACAAGCTAAATGTTGGAGTTCAAAATTGTGGGAGAGTGGTACTAGAAAAGCATTCCCTCTCGTGGGTTCTCTCAACATAATAGTACGGGTGCTGGTGTCAATGAGAACACCATGATCCTTCATCCAATTCATGCCTAAGATTACACTTATTGATAACCCGGGCAATATTATCAAATTCGTTGTATACTCCCTCCCTTGTATAGAGATGAGCACATTTTTTACTATCTTATTTGTAGCAATAGTTGCCCCTACTGAACTTATATTATAACCCCCTTTGCTTACTTCAATTATTTCTTGATCATGTCTAGATGCAAATGCTTGACTCATAAATTAATGAGAAGCTCCCAAATCAAATAAAACAATAGTGGTATGCTTATTGACGAGGAACATACCAGCCGTGACAACTTCTTCAGCGGGCACTTCCTCAACAGCGGTATAATGCACGTATCCCGGACGTGCCCTTGTGTTTCGCCTGCCTCTGATTGTTCTGATTTGGGTTGCCATTCTTCTTGGGGTGGGGGCATTCCTTGGCCCAATGACCCACTTGATTGCAGTTGAAACATGGTTGATTACTCCAAAATCCGGTGGAGCTGTCCTGACTACCATTTCCTTTTGGTAAGGCAATAGTGAATGCCTTACGGAATGGTTTCTGTGGCCTGCTATTCTGAGCTTTAGGTGGTGGAGGCCTAAACTTGAGTGCAGGTGGATGGAGTTGTGGCCTAGCTGTGATAGGCACTCTTGACTATGAAGATCTAGAGGCACCTGCCTCATATACCCTCTTGCGACCCTTAGCAACCGCATGCATGTTATTGTGGTTTTCTTGTGTCAAAGCATCACTAATAAACTCATTGTATGTGGCACACCTAGAATTGGCCATGGTCTTCATCAGTTTGGTGCCCAGACCCCGCTTGAAGCTCTCTATCTTCTTCTCCTCAGTATCCACAAAACCTAGAGCATACCTGGATAGGTTGTTGAATACGTGCATATATTCTGTGAGGGTCTTTGTTCCTTGAGTGAGCCTCATGAATTCAACCGCTTTTATACGCATTAGGCCCGGGGGAATATGATGTCCCCTAAAATCCAGCTTGAACTGCTCCCATGTCACTCACGCATTAGCAGGTAGAGATGACAAGAAATGTGTCCAGTAGATCCCTGCTGGTCCTTGCAGCTGATGAGAAGCATACTTTAGCTTTCAGATGCTCGGTGACCCTTAGCAGACGAAACTTCTGCTCAATGGTGTTGAGCCACTCATCAGCCTATAGTGGTTCCTCAGCCACCTTGAAGATAGGAGACTTTGTATCTAGAAATTCCTTGAATGTACTATGCTGATTTGACTCGGCCCCTTGTTGATGTGGGTGGCCACGAGCAGTGTTTTGCGCGATGAGGCGCAGAGCTTCTTCCATTGTCCTTTGGCTCCCCAAGAATAGGGCAAAGAACTCCTAAGTGGACGGCGGCAGCGGTGGTGGTAAGTCATCACCATTGCCATTATGGCTGCTACTAGCTCCTCCATGGGTGCGCGTCATCTACGAAGTTGCAACAATAAGTGTTTATTGGTTGATGTCACAAGATTGCAGATGAATTTATAATCATGCCAAACTGAAATTACTGGAGACAACCTCAAATTCGTATAATAAAAATAGAGGCACAATAATCCATTCTCAGCAACATGACACCACCAATTTTATCACTTATCGGACTCATAGCACGTTAATGTTCAAATCATGATCTATGATAAATCAATCGGGATTCGCATTAGCGTTTAACCAAACATGCGATAGTCATACGAATAGCAATATTACATGATAGTTCAAATCACCAACACCAAACTCAAACTACAAGTTCATTACATAACCAACGATGATACAATAAGTACTTCCACTAAGCACTAAGCAATCTAATCCTCATCATGATCACTATCGAGGTCAGAGATAGGCTCATCTCCTTCCTCAGGCTCCACCTCCTCCTCTTCCTCGTCCTCATCTTCTTCCATATTTGGACCATCTTCTTCCCCATCAAGGATAGGGTTCAGCTGGTTGTTCTAGTGCACTTCATGCTGAAGGTTAATTACTTGAAGTTGAGCCTGTGCAAGCTACAGGCATAGGCCCCTTTCAGCATGATCCTGAGCAGTTGCTCATGTCACGGTGTCTATCTCGCTCTATCCTTATGTTAGCGACATGGTTTTCTGCTGCATCACGCTGACGTCTAGCTATGGACACCTCCGCATGGGTGGTCTCCAATTGCTCCCGTAGTCCTACAAGTACTGCTTGATCATTGGCTCTAGCTTCTTGAGCTGTTGCCCTCTGCTGAATCCACTTGCTCCATTTGGGCATGAAGAGTGCCCAAAGCTACATAAGCTTGGTCAGATTCCCCTTGGGCTTTACTTGCGGCTTTCTTTTGCTTGCGCACACACTTCTTGAGCTTGTTTTGCACGGCTTCAGCTCTCATGAGTTTGTCCATGCAGGTGGTGTATGATTCTTGCCAGAAATCCCTAGTGTCCTGGCGTGCACAAAACATCTTCATCATGATAAACATTGCACTCATGGAGGGACTAGAGCTATTTGCTCACTCATCCCAATCTCTGATCAAAGCATTTTGGCTATGTTGTTCCCAATTTGTGGTGGACGGATTCACCTAAGGAAACATACTCGCTGCACTGCTGGTAAGTGCACCTCCATGCTGTTGGCAGATTTTCCTCAGAACCTCAAAGGCCACAACTTGGGCAGCCTCCTAAGGAGTCTTCCCTTCCGATTCGGCCTTCCACTCCTGCCAGAAGGGCGGTTGTGTGCGGGCTGGTATAGTGAGCCGCACCTCATACCATGGCTGTCCTTCCAAGTACTCTTCAATCCAATGATAAAGGGGTAGTTCATAGTACCCCACAAAGTGCAGAACTCTACACAAGAGGGTAGGTGTTCCGAAAACATCAGGAAATTCTCACATCCAACGGGTGCTGCCATCTGTACCATCAACATGTACACTTTGTGAGACAAGGCCATAATGGATAAGAGTTATATAACCAAGCAAGAAATTTATAAGGGGAGGAACAATGTAATTATGGGAATGATAATTATCATGATGCATGCTCGTTCCGTGCGTCCTCACAAACTTAGGAAAAATTTGTTTCTAACGGTAGACACGGTGGCATACACACGTTCTCTCATATATAGCGTAACTAGTCGAGCTACATGTTTTGTTGTTAGTGTACCTGCATAAAAAATTTCATTTCAGCCCAAACCCATAATGAAATATGCAGAATGTAATTTAAATACTTCCATATATGTATACCCATACATATACTTCCGTATCAAGCTACCCGATAATAATTTAAACCCACAATTAAATACGTACCATATACACATGCAAGCATGCATACATAGCCGTACCAAAGCTAACTCTCCCCGACCGCACACTCACATCTTGCGGTCATACCACTCATCATCTTACCTTGGCGTAGAGGCATTTGATCCATACATTACCATTCAAGTGAATGACATCCATACAATAGCACGCCGTATGGACGACGAAGTAAAAACCCCCATGTTAGTACTTAAATAGACACCTAATAGTCCTTAATTTGGGCATACGAAAAGTGATCATTGGCACACTTTAGATTTCAAATACCTATTTATATAGCTATTAGTTGCTAGTGAAGGTTTTTTTTGGAAAACAAAAACTTTTGTTTTAAATACACATGTTACAATTAACGTTGAATCTTGCTCTGATGCCAGCTGTCGCAGAACCGACCAATTTATAAGAGTACAAGTACAATGTCGGCCCGTAAGTGGTCGCGCTGTCATACTTGAACCCATATGAACCCAACAGTCCGTTGAGTACCACGACGGGTCTCGATAAACGATTTACAACAACCAAGATCGTTCAGGATTCAACATGCATGCCACATATTACATAAAGTTCACAGATACATTTCCATCATCAAAGTACGAATAAAAGTTATTACAAACCGAGTTTGATAGATAAAGCGGAAGCAATTAAGTTCAAAAATAAAGTTTCCAACAGAGTTTGATACAGTGCCGAATTATGATCACGGTCCACAAAAGCATGTAGAAGGATTTAATAAGAAGCCTGCCCAAGGCTTACTCCTCATCCATGGCGGGATAGAAGCAACTCTTGCAATAACCATGATACATAGTTCTATCTGCAACAATGGGAAATAAAACCCTGAGTACGAGAAGGTACTCAGCTAGACTTACCCGTCATAAACCAGAAATAATTCGACTCCAAGGATTATGCAAGGCTGTATAATGTGGGGATAGCTTGACAACATTTTGCATAAAAGCAATTAACTTAGTTATGTAACAGAACCTGCCCAATTTATACAAGATCAAGTATGGCTATCCCTGCTAACACGTTGACACGCGCATACTTTCACTCATATAAACCCGGTAGTCCGCCGAGTGTCTCGAAAGACCTCGGTAAATCAACATCACAACCAAGATCGCGTGATTAAGCAAATACACATCACATACATAGGGTTGTAGTGGAAATAATATTACAAGTTTGGGTTTCAAAACCAATTAGTGAAAACAACATAGCTTTCAAAAGATTACATTAATATATGTTCCAAATACATTGCTAGCATAAGTGACATCATCCGATAAAAGCATATAGATGAGAAGTAACTATAGAATCACCGAGCCACTGGCAGGTTAGCCACCATCTTCACAGGCCGAGAACTTCACCTGTAATATGGTGAGATAAACCCTGAGTACGAGAAGGTACTCAGCTAGACTTACCCGTCAAAACCAGAAATAAAAGACACCAAGGGTCATGCAAGGCATATGAGGTGGACTAGCTTGACACAGTTGCATAAAAGAGCTTATGAATATAGTGACCAATTTAAACTTAGCATCAAGTTTATCATCATTTACCTGTCCACTAGATTAGCACCTGTACTAGAGCACTCACTTATTAGGAGCAATCAATTTTAACCATAGCAGGTATAATAAGGCTGTCATCATCATATCATCATTTCTGAACCATTATGTTATTTAGTGTATCTACTTTGGAGATAAGCCCGTCAAGTTCTCACTAACCGGGAGAGACGGCGACTCGAATCGAATTACAACTCAGCTGAGGGGGTATTCCTAACTCTCACCCTGGCATACTTAGCAAGGGTAGCCGTGGGTCAGTGTGGGGACGGACAATGCTTGTTCGTGGTCGACACGGCTAGTGGGTGCTCGGCAACACTAGCGGGTGCTCGGTAAGACCGACGAGTGGTTCACTCGCCTGAGCCTGTGATCCTGTGGGCCAACAAGTGGTATCGGAGCTGTACAAGCACCGTCGCCAGACTAACCGCTGGCGATGATGGGAGGTTCGGAGATGGGTGACAGCAGTGGCACTGCTGTGGCTACCCAGCCACGACCGGAGGTTGTTGTTCGCACGGTGCGGGAGGTCAGCGGCACCAGTTGGCCAACGCTGACTCGCTCCAACTATGGAGAGTGGTCGGTGACCATGAAGGTCAAGCTCAGAGCTCGATGGCTCTGGAATGCTGTTGACAAGGGCACTGATAGTGAAGAAGATGACATGTTAGCGCTAGAGGCTACCCTCACAGTTGTACCGGTAGAGTACATGGAGCTATTGGGGACAAAGAGCTCGGCTAAGGAGGTGTGGGAGGCTATTGCGGCGATGCGCGTCAGTTCTGACCGCGCAAAGAAGGCGACGACCTAGCTTCTGAAGCAGAAGTACGCCAACCTCAAGTTCAAGGATGGTGAAATGGTGGAGGACTTCTCCCTCCGCCTGCAGACGCTCATCAGCAAGCTGAAGAGCCACTGGCATCACCATTGACGAAGAGGAGGCGGTCTCCAAGTACCTCCACTCCGTGCCGGCAAAGTACATCCAGATCGCTCTATCCATAGAGACGATGCTGGACTTGTTTGTCGTAGAACCGACCAATTTATAAGAGTACAAGTACAATGTCGGCCCACAAGCGGTCGCGCTGTCATACTTGAACCCATATAAACCCGGTAGTCCATCGAGTACCACGACGGGTCTCGATAAACGATTTACAACAACCAAGATCAGTTCAGGATTCAACATGCATGCCACATATTACATAAAGTTCACAGATACATTTCCATCATCAGAGTACGAATAAAAGTTATTACAAACCGAGTTTGATAGATAAAGCGGAAGCAATTAAGTTTGAAAATAAAGTTTCCAATATAGTTTGATACAGTGTCGAATTATGATCACGGTCCACAAAAGCATGTAGAAGGATTTAATAAGAAGCCTGCCCAAGGCTTACTCCTCATCCACGGTGGGATAGAAGAAACTCTTGCAATAACCATGATACACAGTTCCATCTGTAACAATGGGAAATAAAACCCTGAGTACGAGAAGGTACTCAGCTAGACTTACCCGTCATAAACCAGAAATAATTCGACTCCAAGAATTATGCAAGGCTGTATAAGTGGGGATAACTTGACAACATTTTGCATAAAAGCGATTAACTCAGTTATACTATCATGATTCCAATATCAGGTTAATTATAACTATCCATCTCTAGATTAGCAACTAACCTATGCCAAACATGTGGTATATCATTTTAAAAGCATCCAATAATAACATAGCAGGTATTGTAATTCCATATTCATTCGAACCATCATGTTCCATAACACAGTTACTACGATGTTGGAACTAGCCAAGTTTATCACTATCTAGGAGAGACGGCGATTCGAATCATTTTCAACCAGCTGGAAATTTATTCCTAACACAAACCCAGGCAAACTGCGCGAAGGCAGCCTTAGGTCACCTTTGGTACAACTCAGGTACACATTTCGCGGGTTCGTACCGCTTCGCACAATCGGGGACACCAAATGCCAGGACGTTCAGGCCTAGCCTGCCCTTGGGCTCAGTCTGATCGCCCCCCCGCAAGGAGCGCTCAATAGAACAGGGACCGGCCTGAGTTGAGCTACTCAGCTCGCGGTCGGAACGAGTTATCCGGCCAGCTAAGTGATAGGCATGCATTTAATCTTGTCAAAAGCGCCAACAACGGTACGGTCCTTAATCGGCGCAGATAGAATCACATGAGTCAACCTACCATAGACTCCGCCCGGCCTCGATTTACTTTTTAACCCATGGTTCTTTTCCACGATAGCAATATATAGCCAATCGTGCTTTGGTATCCACCTATATCTCGCAGGTGACAGGAAATCACCCGACTTCTACCGGTCTAAGCATGGCTAAGCATATATTCGATCCTAGACCTATATCGGGTTAACGATGTATATATCTGGATAAGGAATTGATATGCATTAAGTGGTTCCAATCAACTCTTATAACCTAATGCATCAATCATAAGAACTTGAGTAATCATTTGTAAAATATTGGGAGACTTATAATGCTCCGGGGCTTGCCTCTCAGAAAGAAAGTGGGGCGGTGGTCAGGGCACTCCAGAAGCTCTTCAAGGTTCTGCTCCTCACCTTCGGGAGCTATGGCTTGAGGATTCTCCTGCTGGTCCCCTTCCTCTACTTCATCGCACTCCAGCAACGTTATCTCCTCTGTTGATCCTAGATGCACGAATATGGCATAAGATATTGCGAATGCATATATGTTAACAAGTATGGTATGATGATACATGAAGAATGCATTCTTGCAAATATTCTTAACAGCATGTGGTTTAAGTAACAACAAGTGCATTGCGTTTACTGAGTAGGTGCGTATCTCTTCTTGATTATGTAATTAATTACTTCAACAATGCATCTACTATTTCACAAACAACAGGTAATTGTTTTACTCATAACTGGAGTTCTAATTATCCAAATGCAGTGATCCTGGACTTTCTGGAAATCTTATAAAATTATCTACAACTCTTATTTAATTTACAAAAGCTAATTCACAACTTATCTTAGCCAAAACAGACAATCATATCAGTGCTGTCCAGAAATTCCAGAGAGCAAGCAATTCGGAAATGCGAAATTTAAACAGCTATAACTCCTCAACCGTTTGACATATGGTCCTGAAATTTTAACACAAGACATATGATGAAGTTATCTACAACTTTGTCATTAACCATTTTGACAGCAAACATCATTTTTATCATGCAACTTATCAAACTATAGAATCTGTCCGGAAACTATTCCAATTCGCATTATGAAGCAACAATACTTCTACTTCATGTAATCACTCAAAGTTTGACCACACAAAGTCTACCAATAGTTTAAGCATACCAATTACACTCAAGAAAACATAATGGTGAAGCCCAAACTATTTATTTAAATGCCTTTATTATTTTATTTAAAAACTTAGGTTAAATAATAAACATATACCGAATATGCATCATAAATTCTCAAAAATTTACAGTGCCTTATTAATGCTACCAAAAGACTACTATAAAAGTTTCATGCCATTTTATATAGTAAAACATTCTATACCAAAAAGACAAGGCATAAAGGCTTAAAATAGCATAAATAGAAAACCTTAGTGAAAAGTGTCAAGCAACAAATTTTATATTTTTCTTAGCATCCTTATGGTACTAGGATAACCTCCAACAAATTTCATGCATATTGGATTCATAAATAATTTATAAAAATTCATACAAGGATTACCTATTTATAAAAGAAAAATCTGTAACTACAAATCTATACATGCACTGATCCTCAAATTTTTTACCAGAGCTCATACATGTCAAGAATAACTTACCACACAAATTGCATAATTTTTTGAGCACAGGAACTCTAGATATAGAATAAACAAGTTTGCAGTGCATTCAAAAACACATTTCAATTTTCAATTTAAATCTTCCAAAATTTCTACTGTAAGTGTCAAGATCATATTTTTATTAAATACTACACTTCCTAAGGAACACTACCAAATTTATTTCACAATTTTTGAAGCTACTAAACTGGAGATACAAATATTGCAAAACAACATGAAATCCTGAATCAATTGAACTATCTTTTGTACTGCTATCACTGACGACTGGGACCCACTGGACAGTCGGCCCCACCAGTCAGTGATCGAAAGTAGAGCAGCGGCACTACGCGCTGCTGGAGTTCACCGGCGGTGACATCTACATGGCATGACCCCCACAACCTCCTAGACCCATTGACCTACTTGGCTGAGCCTCTCGACGGAGCTACGCACGGTGGCGGCACTCATGGCAGGCACGACAGGGCAGGACGACGGCGGTACGCCGGTGGAGGCCACGGCGAGGCAATCTAAAGCAGCGGACGAGCGTCTTCTAACCAAGACGAACCTAACGCACATGATAGCACCAAGAATGGTGGACTGTGGCTCTCCAGCCACGGTGACAGACTCGGTGGCGGAGCTCCAGCGAGCTCAAGCGCGGCACGATGGCTTACCAGGGCATGGTCAGCGAGCACGGGAGGATGCGATGAATCACAAGGGTGATGGCGGAGGGGTTGCGGTGGTGGAGAAGCGAGGCTGAGGCAAGCAGGTGACTGGCAATCGACGGCGGCGAGCTACGCTACTGCTGCAGGTTGCGCGCATTGGCAAAGGAGAAGTAGAAATTTGGAAATGAGGGCGCGTCTCAGTGTAGGCAGTGCTGGGGGTGTTAAAGCCAGGCCTGGGCTTGGCTCTACCACGTGGGCAATACGCCGGCGACTGCACGGCCGCTGCTGGCCTCCACACTGCTGTGCAAAGCCTGCCAGTGGTCGGCCACTGAATCAACTGATTCAGTTCGTCAGTCATTCGATGGTAAGGTCTGACAGCGAGTTTTCAAGGTGATTTAACTGCTAAATCAGTAGCTCCATAACGTAAATGATCTACATGACTTTTGTAGTCCTATGTACCAGCTCCAATTCGTATTCAATGAACTCATGCTAATTCACAACCAAAACCAAGTTATGTCTTCCCAAAGTAGGGCTGTCAGCGCTGTCAGTTAATAGGACTTCGAAAATTTTTGATAACTGTTGAAAAGGTGAATTTGCTGATTTTTGTGATCCAAATTCAAGCATGTTAGGAGCTAAATCAGTCAATGACCCAAAAATAAAAGTTGTTCCCCTTGCCAAATACTACAACTTTGCTTTAGTGACCTCCTCCATGCAAGATCTCTAACACCTAGTTCAAACTTGGTCAAACATGTCACATTTAAATGATGGTATACCTTCAAACTATGGCTTAATGATCTATTTACCCCTAGCCATGAATATCAAAGTTGTTCATAATGATACTCTAAACATGTTTAAGCTAAATGCAAGGTCACACCGTCATTTCATGTATTAGTCACACATAAGGCTATCCAGGTCAACACATGTAATCTTACTTAAGTGTTTGATCATGAAAGGTGACATTCATGAACGATGCTCCATTTGCTAACCTAAGTATTGCTAATGTGTTTTTGTGACCCATATCAACTAATTACATGTATACACTCATGGTCATTTGCATATGTACAAGGAAACATGCAATAACAAGCAAATGTTGCGTACGTTTCAATCCAATGTTTCAATTGTAAATGCTTAGTTATGAATGCTTGATGCTCATGCTCATGTTATGCAAGTCAAGTTATGCAGTCAAGTTATGCAAGGCTAACATATATCTCAGCGTATTTCCCTACTATATACCTTGTGTTTATGGGTATAAAATGTGCTGACTTGGTGAGACGATCAATAATGACCCATATTGAATCATGACCTTGTGGTGTCATTAGAAGGCCTGTGATAAAGTTCATACTGATTTCCTCCCATTTCCAACTTGGAATAGGCAATGGCTGAAGTAATCTAGCAGATTTCATATGAACAGCTTTTACTCTACTGCAATTATCACACCTAGCAACATAGGTTGTGATCTCTTTCTTTATCTTAGTCCACCAAAAATGGGTTTTCAAATCTTGGTACATCTTACTACTACCTGGATGAATAGATAATTTGGACGAGTGAGCTTCATCTAAAATTTGGTTCCTCAGCTCACGGTCTTTTGGTACCACAAGTCGGTCCTCAAACCATAGTACACCCTTTTCATCCAATCTGAAATGTTTGGTTTCTTGCTCTCGCATTTTCTCTTGATGTGACTGATACCCACATCTGTCTACTACACCTCTATGATTTTGCTCTCAAGTGAACAACTGATCGTGATATTGTGTAGTATAGCAGGGTGTAACAAGTTGAATCCATCTTCCAATAATGCTTCCATAATGTTGCAATGAGACGTTCGACTGAGTGCATCTGCTACTACATTAGCTTTTCTTGGATGGTAGTGCACTTCTAAATTGTAGTCCTTAATTAGCTCTAACCATCTTTGTTGTCTCATGTTTAGCTCTGGTTGGGTAAAGATATACTTGAGACTCTTGTGGTCAGTATATATATGACATACATTGCCCAACAAATAATGTCTCCATATCTTTAATGCATGAACAACTGCTGCAAGTTCTAAATCATGTGTAGGATATTTGATTTCTTGTTTTCTCAATTGCCGAGAAGCATATGCAATAACTCTTCCTTCTTGCATGAGCACACACCCCAAACCTATTCCCGATGCATCACAAAATACATCAAAAGGCTTTTCAATGTCTGGTTGTGCTAGCACTAGGTGCTGTAGTTAACAAAGTTCTGAGGGTGTGAAAAGCTGCTTCACATTCTGGTGTCCATTTGTACTTCTCATCTTTCTGAAGTACTCTGGTCATGGGCTTAGCTATTTTTGAGAAATATGGAATGAAATAATGATAGTATCCTGCTAACCCTAGAAAACTCTGAACCTCATGAAACCGAAGTTAGGGCTTTCCAATCCATGACCTCTTGTACTTTTGATGGGTCTACAGAGATTCCATCCCTTGATAAGATATGACCTAAGAAAGGTACTTTACTCAACCAAAATTCACACTTACTAAACTTTGCATATAGCTTATGCTCCCTCAGTCTGGATAGGACAATCCTCAGATGCTCTTCATGATCTGACTCATTTTCTAAATAAATCAATATATCATCGATAAACATGACCACGAACTTGTCAAGCTCGGGCATGAATACCGAATTCATCAGGTACATAAAGTAGGCAGGAGCATTCGTTAGTCCGAAAGACATAACCAAATACTCATATAGGCCATACCTAGTAGAGAAAGCAGTTTTAGGTATGTCCTCTGGCCTAATCTTTATCTAATGATAGCCTGATCTCAAATCAATTTTGGAGAATACTTTTGCTTTTGCCAACTGATCGAATAAGATGTCGATGCGAGGCAACAGGGTATTTGTTCTTGATGGTCACAGCATTGAGTGGTCTATAATCTACGCACATTCTTAGTGACTTGTCCTTCTTTTTCACAAATAATGCAGGACATCCCCACAGAGATGAGCTAGGTTGGATAAGACCCTTGTCCAACAGATCCTGTAATTGAACCTTAAGTTCTGCTAACTCATTGGGTGGCATTCTATAGGGCCTTCTTGATATGGGTGCCATACCTGGCACTAACTCAATCTTAAATTCCACCTCCCTATCAGGTGGTAAACCTAGTAATTCCTCTGAAAATACATTCGAAAACTCACAAACCACTGGGATATCACAAAGTGTGGTGGTTTGGATAGCACAAGCTAAATGTTGGAGTTCAAAATTGTGGGAGAGTGGTACTAGAAAAGCATTCCCTCTCGTGGGTTCTCTCAACATAATAGTACGGGTGCTGGTGTCAATGAGAACACCATGATCCTTCATCCAATTCATGCCTAAGATTACACTTATTGATAACCCGGGCAATATTATCAAATTCGTTGTATACTCCCTCCCTTGTATAGAGATGAGCACATTTTTTACTATCTTATTTGTAGCAATAGTTGCCCCTACTGAACTTATATTATAACCCCCTTTGCTTACTTCAATTATTTCTTGATCATGTCTAGATGCAAATGCTTGACTCATAAATTAATGAGAAGCTCCCAAATCAAATAAAACAATAGTGGTATGCTTATTGACGAGGAACATACCAGCCGTGACAACTTCTTCAGCGGGCACTTCCTCAACAGCGGTATAATGCACGTATCCCGGACGTGCCCTTGTGTTTCGCCTGCCTCTGATTGTTCTGATTTGGGTTGCCATTCTTCTTGGGGTGGGGGCATTCCTTGGCCCAATGACCCACTTGATTGCAGTTGAAACATGGTTGATTACTCCAAAATCCGGTGGAGCTGTCCTGACTACCATTTCCTTTTGGTAAGGCAATAGTGAATGCCTTACGGAATGGTTTCTGTGGCCTGCTATTCTGAGCTTTAGGTGGTGGAGGCCTAAACTTGAGTGCAGGTGGATGGAGTTGTGGCCTAGCTGTGATAGGCACTCTTGACTATGAAGATCTAGAGGCACCTGCCTCATATACCCTCTTGCGACCCTTAGCAACCGCATGCATGTTATTGTGGTTTTCTTGTGTCAAAGCATCACTAATAAACTCATTGTATGTGGCACACCTAGAATTGGCCATGGTCTTCATCAGTTTGGTGCCCAGACCCCGCTTGAAGCTCTCTATCTTCTTCTCCTCAGTATCCACAAAACCTAGAGCATACCTGGATAGGTTGTTGAATACGTGCATATATTCTGTGAGGGTCTTTGTTCCTTGAGTGAGCCTCATGAATTCAACCGCTTTTATACGCATTAGGCCCGGGGGAATATGATGTCCCCTAAAATCCAGCTTGAACTGCTCCCATGTCACTCACGCATTAGCAGGTAGAGATGACAAGAAATGTGTCCAGTAGATCCCTGCTGGTCCTTGCAGCTGATGAGAAGCATACTTTAGCTTTCAGATGCTCGGTGACCCTTAGCAGACGAAACTTCTGCTCAATGGTGTTGAGCCACTCATCAGCCTATAGTGGTTCCTCAGCCACCTTGAAGATAGGAGACTTTGTATCTAGAAATTCCTTGAATGTACTATGCTGATTTGACTCGGCCCCTTGTTGATGTGGGTGGCCACGAGCAGTGTTTTGCGCGATGAGGCGCAGAGCTTCTTCCATTGTCCTTTGGCTCCCCAAGAATAGGGCAAAGAACTCCTAAGTGGACGGCGGCAGCGGTGGTGGTAAGTCATCACCATTGCCATTATGGCTGCTACTAGCTCCTCCATGGGTGCGCGTCATCTACGAAGTTGCAACAATAAGTGTTTATTGGTTGATGTCACAAGATTGCAGATGAATTTATAATCATGCCAAACTGAAATTACTGGAGACAACCTCAAATTCGTATAATAAAAATAGAGGCACAATAATCCATTCTCAGCAACATGACACCACCAATTTTATCACTTATCGGACTCATAGCACGTTAATGTTCAAATCATGATCTATGATAAATCAATCGGGATTCGCATTAGCGTTTAACCAAACATGCGATAGTCATACGAATAGCAATATTACATGATAGTTCAAATCACCAACACCAAACTCAAACTACAAGTTCATTACATAACCAACGATGATACAATAAGTACTTCCACTAAGCACTAAGCAATCTAATCCTCATCATGATCACTATCGAGGTCAGAGATAGGCTCATCTCCTTCCTCAGGCTCCACCTCCTCCTCTTCCTCGTCCTCATCTTCTTCCATATTTGGACCATCTTCTTCCCCATCAAGGATAGGGTTCAGCTGGTTGTTCTAGTGCACTTCATGCTGAAGGTTAATTACTTGAAGTTGAGCCTGTGCAAGCTACAGGCATAGGCCCCTTTCAGCATGATCCTGAGCAGTTGCTCATGTCACGGTGTCTATCTCGCTCTATCCTTATGTTAGCGACATGGTTTTCTGCTGCATCACGCTGACGTCTAGCTATGGACACCTCCGCATGGGTGGTCTCCAATTGCTCCCGTAGTCCTACAAGTACTGCTTGATCATTGGCTCTAGCTTCTTGAGCTGTTGCCCTCTGCTGAATCCACTTGCTCCATTTGGGCATGAAGAGTGCCCAAAGCTACATAAGCTTGGTCAGATTCCCCTTGGGCTTTACTTGCGGCTTTCTTTTGCTTGCGCACACACTTCTTGAGCTTGTTTTGCACGGCTTCAGCTCTCATGAGTTTGTCCATGCAGGTGGTGTATGATTCTTGCCAGAAATCCCTAGTGTCCTGGCGTGCACAAAACATCTTCATCATGATAAACATTGCACTCATGGAGGGACTAGAGCTATTTGCTCACTCATCCCAATCTCTGATCAAAGCATTTTGGCTATGTTGTTCCCAATTTGTGGTGGACGGATTCACCTAAGGAAACATACTCGCTGCACTGCTGGTAAGTGCACCTCCATGCTGTTGGCAGATTTTCCTCAGAACCTCAAAGGCCACAACTTGGGCAGCCTCCTAAGGAGTCTTCCCTTCCGATTCGGCCTTCCACTCCTGCCAGAAGGGCGGTTGTGTGCGGGCTGGTATAGTGAGCCGCACCTCATACCATGGCTGTCCTTCCAAGTACTCTTCAATCCAATGATAAAGGGGTAGTTCATAGTACCCCACAAAGTGCAGAACTCTACACAAGAGGGTAGGTGTTCCGAAAACATCAGGAAATTCTCACATCCAACGGGTGCTGCCATCTGTACCATCAACATGTACACTTTGTGAGACAAGGCCATAATGGATAAGAGTTATATAACCAAGCAAGAAATTTATAAGGGGAGGAACAATGTAATTATGGGAATGATAATTATCATGATGCATGCTCGTTCCGTGCGTCCTCACAAACTTAGGAAAAATTTGTTTCTAACGGTAGACACGGTGGCATACACACGTTCTCTCATATATAGCGTAACTAGTCGAGCTACATGTTTTGTTGTTAGTGTACCTGCATAAAAAATTTCATTTCAGCCCAAACCCATAATGAAATATGCAGAATGTAATTTAAATACTTCCATATATGTATACCCATACATATACTTCCGTATCAAGCTACCCGATAATAATTTAAACCCACAATTAAATACGTACCATATACACATGCAAGCATGCATACATAGCCGTACCAAAGCTAACTCTCCCCGACCGCACACTCACATCTTGCGGTCATACCACTCATCATCTTACCTTGGCGTAGAGGCATTTGATCCATACATTACCATTCAAGTGAATGACATCCATACAATAGCACGCCGTATGGACGACGAAGTAAAAACCCCCATGTTAGTACTTAAATAGACACCTAATAGTCCTTAATTTGGGCATACGAAAAGTGATCATTGGCACACTTTAGATTTCAAATACCTATTTATATAGCTATTAGTTGCTAGTGAAGGTTTTTTTTGGAAAACAAAAACTTTTGTTTTAAATACACATGTTACAATTAACGTTGAATCTTGCTCTGATGCCAGCTGTCGCAGAACCGACCAATTTATAAGAGTACAAGTACAATGTCGGCCCGTAAGTGGTCGCGCTGTCATACTTGAACCCATATGAACCCAACAGTCCGTTGAGTACCACGACGGGTCTCGATAAACGATTTACAACAACCAAGATCGTTCAGGATTCAACATGCATGCCACATATTACATAAAGTTCACAGATACATTTCCATCATCAAAGTACGAATAAAAGTTATTACAAACCGAGTTTGATAGATAAAGCGGAAGCAATTAAGTTCAAAAATAAAGTTTCCAACAGAGTTTGATACAGTGCCGAATTATGATCACGGTCCACAAAAGCATGTAGAAGGATTTAATAAGAAGCCTGCCCAAGGCTTACTCCTCATCCATGGCGGGATAGAAGCAACTCTTGCAATAACCATGATACATAGTTCTATCTGCAACAATGGGAAATAAAACCCTGAGTACGAGAAGGTACTCAGCTAGACTTACCCGTCATAAACCAGAAATAATTCGACTCCAAGGATTATGCAAGGCTGTATAATGTGGGGATAGCTTGACAACATTTTGCATAAAAGCAATTAACTTAGTTATGTAACAGAACCTGCCCAATTTATACAAGATCAAGTATGGCTATCCCTGCTAACACGTTGACACGCGCATACTTTCACTCATATAAACCCGGTAGTCCGCCGAGTGTCTCGAAAGACCTCGGTAAATCAACATCACAACCAAGATCGCGTGATTAAGCAAATACACATCACATACATAGGGTTGTAGTGGAAATAATATTACAAGTTTGGGTTTCAAAACCAATTAGTGAAAACAACATAGCTTTCAAAAGATTACATTAATATATGTTCCAAATACATTGCTAGCATAAGTGACATCATCCGATAAAAGCATATAGATGAGAAGTAACTATAGAATCACCGAGCCACTGGCAGGTTAGCCACCATCTTCACAGGCCGAGAACTTCACCTGTAATATGGTGAGATAAACCCTGAGTACGAGAAGGTACTCAGCTAGACTTACCCGTCAAAACCAGAAATAAAAGACACCAAGGGTCATGCAAGGCATATGAGGTGGACTAGCTTGACACAGTTGCATAAAAGAGCTTATGAATATAGTGACCAATTTAAACTTAGCATCAAGTTTATCATCATTTACCTGTCCACTAGATTAGCACCTGTACTAGAGCACTCACTTATTAGGAGCAATCAATTTTAACCATAGCAGGTATAATAAGGCTGTCATCATCATATCATCATTTCTGAACCATTATGTTATTTAGTGTATCTACTTTGGAGATAAGCCCGTCAAGTTCTCACTAACCGGGAGAGACGGCGACTCGAATCGAATTACAACTCAGCTGAGGGGGTATTCCTAACTCTCACCCTGGCATACTTAGCAAGGGTAGCCGTGGGTCACCTTTGGAACAACTCAGGAACCAAATTCACGGGTTTCGATCAGCGCCAGCACTCTCAGGGATTACCCTTCTACCAGGACTGATCAGGACTTTTAAATCACCTACCCTTGGACTCACGCCTACGGCTCCCTTCGAGGCGCACTTTATACTTATCGACTCCCGGTCTAAGGTGAGCTACTCGGCTTCGCGGTCAGTCTTCGGACACGGCCAACTAAGAGAGAGGCATGCGTTCAACATGAACAGGAAAGGCTCCAAGATTCAGTCCTTAATCGACATAGACTGGAGTCACTGCAAACCAGCAAGCCTCTGCCCGGTCTTCATTTCAAATTAAGACAGGTTCTTTTCCACAATAGCAAATATAGCCAACCGTGCCATATGTATGTCCCTATATCTCGTAGGTGACAGGAAATCACCTGAATTCTACCACGTTTAAGCAAGGGCTAAGCACTACATGAGCCTAAGCTATATAGGATTCAGGGTAACAATATCTGGACAAGGATTGGATAACCAATGCAGCAAGTGTTTGCATCCAACACCTAAACTTAATGCAACAATATATATGTAACAATAATACTTTAACTGCATTTCAGAAATTAGGAGGCTTAATATGCTCCGGGGCTTGCCTGGGATCCGACACAAGTCAAGTTCAGTTAACTTGCACCGTCCTGGTGACATCTCAGGTCCTAGCACTTGCTTAGTCCTTCCATCTTCGGGATAGATCCATCAAACGCTGTCTTTAGGTTTGGCTCCACCATCGCATCCTTCACGTGGTGCATCTAGCGTACCTAGATGAGATGCAATATGCAAGTGGATGAATACATGGAAGTGCAATAGATGATGCATCGCATGCAGTAAGACAAGCACAAGGTTACATTAACATGCATAAGCACTTCGCATTGCCTACTTTCAATATCGCACAATTTATCATCCCACGATAGCAAAGAAGATGACAACACCAAGCATGACACAAGTTTCCCAAGATCTCAGATGCTCTAACTCAGTCATCATTCAAGGCATAAGTCACACTTAGCAATATACAAGCAAACAACTATAATTGGAATCTATCAATTTCTGGACATGCAAACAACAGCTACATGATTTAGCTATAACTAGAGTTATACAAATCCAAATGACTTACAAGAAGACATTTTGGAAAGCTTATGAAATTGTCTACAATTCATTTTTAATCGTCTTTGCATGATTCTCAAGTTAACTAAGTCAAATATACCCATTTATAGAAACTAGTCCACTAAGAGCAATCAATTCTATAACCCAACTTTAAACAGGCATAACTCACAAACCACAACACCAAATACCACCAAATTTTAACAGCGCCTAGATACATGAATTATCTACAACTTTGTTATTATCACCAAAATCTCATTTAAATCCTAACTAGATCAAACACTAGCATCTTTCAGATCTGCTCAGAATACAATCAAAACCTGATAGAGGAGTTAAATGTCATGTAACTCCTACACTATCTGGCCTATGACCTTACAATTTGAACACAAGCAAGATCATGAAAGTTTCTACAACTTTTGTATTCACTACAACCATAGCAAACATCATTTACATCACGAAAATAATTGCACAAGCAAAACTGCAAATGCAACCCAACAACAGTGGTACAGAAAACTGATAGGAACTTCAGAGAAGCATAACTGGAGTTCTAGACCTCCAACAAACATAAACCATAACTTTTTGAAAATCCTAGGAAGTTACCTACAACTTTATTATTCTCATATTATGATGATTCTATAGTTAGAAGGGTCAATTAATCCAATAATTGCATCTCTGTCCAAAACATAGACAGAAACATGACATGCATTTTAAACAGCTATAATTGGAGTTATACGTGTCCAATAAACGTGGTTCTAGACTTTTTAGAAAGATTATCAAATTCTAAACAACTTTGTTGTAAACACCTAAAGCTAATTCTACTATTAAGGAGGCTCCACAATACCAACAAGGTAACCCTATCAGAGTTTGGGCAAAAACAGCCACTGATATTTAAGCAAGTATAACTCAAGATCTACTTAACCAAAAATCATGATATTTAGCTTTTTGAAAAGCTTAATAAAATTACTACAACTCATGTATTATCATCAAGTCATGATTCATAACCTAACTAAGCCAATTAATTTAATCTTGCAGACCTATTCAGAATAGTGGTAAGGCAATACAGGTAATTTGTTATTTTTATAGATCTTAAACTATCAAGCCTAAAATACTGAAATTTTTACCAGACATCACTAATCACATCAGTAACACTCCATAAAAATTTCACATTTAATTGAGTAAAATAACATGTAGTTATAAAAAGAACAAGACATGACTAGCATTAAGAACCTAAATGCCTAAATCTATTTTTACAGCTAAACCTTTAAACTAAAACATATAATATTATTGATCTAGTACATAGAGAATTTCACAAGGATTCCAAAAAGTCCATATTTACTATTTTACGAATTTTCTATGATTTACTATGAATTTCCAAAGTTCCTACAAAATAATTACAAACCAGTCCTTATGGCACTATTCACATGAGTCACTGACTTCGCAGTTAGGCCCCTTCACTTTGTCGAATTCAAGCATGGGGTCCCTGACGCGAATCACAGCAGGGAGGTCATCGGGGATTCGGCCGGTGGCGGTCGGAGAAGGCTCGCCGGCGGCGGCGAGTGGTGGGGAAGCGTCGAGGGACCCACGCACACCCGCAGGTGCCAACGGCTTGCCCCATAGTGGCCCGAGGCTCGCTGGCCACGTGAGCAGGCACACGGCGGCCATGGCTGTCGCGTGGCCATGCTCTACAGCGGCGAAGGAAAGCCGAGGAGGGGCGCGCGAGGACTAGGAGAGGACGGCGGAGCCGGTGACGGTGGATGCAGGGCTGCCAGGCGCTCGGAGGTGGAAGAACGACGGCGGACAGCTTGAGCTCGTGGCGGCATCAATGGCGGCCGCGACTGGAGTGCGCGCTCGACGCTAGAGAGCGAGGAAGGGAGAGTGGAGAGGTGAGTGGGTGATAGAGCAGCTCGGGCACTTGGTTTGAGGGGTAGGGGCGCTCAGCAGCGCGTGGCACAGTGCTTGAACACGCATCGGCCATGGAGGACGCGTTCTGGTGCATGGCTGCCACGACGCCATTTCGTCGAACACGTGGCGTGCGCGATGGAGCCCGACTTGGAGTCTGTTTTCGGCATATTCCATGCACATTCGGACCTAGGTGCCATTAGCAAATTTTCTCTACTCAGGATACTCTACAAACTTGATTAAGGTTGTATGGTCGTTAGAGCTCTTCATTAGTAGGCAATTAAGCCACAAAATGACAGTGTCAGTGCCTTGATAGCGGTTAAGAAAACACAAAATTGAGGACCAAAACAGAGTCAAACTTAGCCTAACTTTTTATATGCTCTTCTCCATAATATAACCTCCAACTTTTATTTTCGGACCAACTCAAGTTGCTTAACGAATTTTGGAGAACGCGGAATGTCAACGTCGTTGCTTAGCGAAACTGACTTAGAATAATTCTAAGTGTTGAAAACCACAGCAAATTCAATCTTGTGACCTCGATTTGACTTATTTCCAAGCTGATCCAGCTCTTAGTCCAAAAACCAAGTTTGTTCTACATGATATGGACTACAACTTTCATTTAAGGTCCAACCTCAAAACTGGTATAGAACCTACTATTCTACTTTGACCAAAATAGGATCATGATGAAGCTTATATTATCCTTTTTGATCCATTGGTGCATTTTCTGTCCACCTGCTCAACATGAACCCTTCATAACTTTTGTTGTAGAGTTCAATTAGAGTTGTTGGAGCAAGGTTGCAAGGTTTTGTTGACGTCATAGGTTTCCATCTACTTGATAAAGTAATTCATGCAAAGATATGACTTATCATTTTATGTGACTTTTTGATTCCAAACTTCATGAAACTTTTCCATGGGTCTAGATGGATGCATGGGGATGTAATGTACATGGAATAAGCATGTTTAACATTACTCTTGCATAATCTTAACAAGGGTCCATATGTAAGCAAATGTGCGTGGCCCAAGTTTAAGTTGGAGCATCATCATGTAGATTTGATCTTGACACCTACATTACCACTCGACATGTCATGTTTGAGTTTAAACCCATTGCTTAACTGGTGATAAACACCTAGGGTGTTACAGCCCTCCCCCCTTAAAGGAATCACGTCTCGAGATTCGGTGCGAAAGACTTTTAAGGGAAGAGAAACATGTCATCCAGTTTCCAACATCAGTGATA
Organism: Miscanthus floridulus; assembly: GCF_019320115.1. Taxonomy (NCBI): domain Eukaryota; kingdom Viridiplantae; phylum Streptophyta; class Magnoliopsida; order Poales; family Poaceae; genus Miscanthus; species Miscanthus floridulus. The sequence continues at coordinate 12,617,291 of NC_089590.1, forward strand.
GCATTAGGCCACTTAACTTCGGTGTATTAGAGAGGCTAATTTGGTCACGACACTTTTTGATACTTGCTCTTTGTCGTAAGTTGTTGTCTGAAGAATTTCTTTCATTGGCGTCCATAAAGCATTGTTACATTGGGAGGAATCCAAGACAGCACTGTCCTACATACTTCATCCTCGATGTACGAAGAGTGATACAAGCGTAGACTAAATACTTGTAGCCTCTACTTCCCCAGTGGATATAGCACAGAACTTATGGACTTTGCACTAGATCACAGTCGGTTGAAGGATATTCCTTGCAACGGTGCTATATTTGTTCCCAAGGGTTGAAAAGCAGTTCTCTACTAAAGTGGCTTGAGCACAACCTCTCACAAAGGATGTGATCATAGATGGGGTAAACATCCTTTGAGGGTATGAGAAGCTAGTTAACCAATATCCAAACTGGTTGTAGCAGTGCAATCACTCAGATGTCAACTGATGGAAAGCTACATAATGTTCCATGTATGCAGTGCTCTTTCTCTGATAACAATACTGTATTACCTAAGTCTGTTGAGTGAGCGGTGAATGTGATAGCTGACTCTGTTGACTCAGCATTTTTGACGACCATTATTTAAGGGAATTCTCGTATCCCAGCGGCAACCGTTATCTGAGTTGTATCTGAGGCAACCCCTTGGGTAAAACACATGGAAGACACCTTAGGCATGTCAGCATTGGAGAACCATTGATGCAGAAGGATGTTAGCGAAGCTTGGAGGACAACATAAGTTGCAAGTAATCACAAAACTAGGGACTAGTTCACTACCAAGCAGGTTAAGTAAAATTTGCCTTCGTGGTGCAGTTGCACAGCAAGTTGGTTGACTTGCATTGTAGCAAAACCAGCTTTCTTAAACTATATTTGACGTCGAGGCTTCCATTCTTAGGCCAATCGATATCTCAAAAACCATAATCCAAAAATCTATGATTTGGCACCTTTCCAATTACTTTCGAATTGCAAGGGCACAATTTGACTTCTAGAACACCTTGACAGCTCACGCATTGCTGATCTAAGAGGGCAAAAGCAAGGCACATAGGGTGCAATTAGTCTTCTCAAGGTTATGGAGGGTTGTCTAACAGCAATACACCTACAAGTTGTAATTTCTTGGCATGAATTACAAACACAACCATCTAATGCAAAGGATGATCGTAGTCACAGCGAAATTGCAGATTCTGTACCCTTTTATTTTCTATTCATATCTCACAAACTACTGCTCCAATATGCACAAATTTTGGTGGGCATGTAGATCCGTGGGTCTTCTAACTACTCACCAAAATTCAACTCAACCGGACACCGTTTGATCATCCAAACAATTCATCTACCAAAACCGCTCTATTCTGAAATGGCAGCAAACCGAGCCAACAAGATATCTCTCAAATCTGATGTTTTACTCAACCAATACTCAAACCAACTTAAGACATTGAAGGGTCCTAAGCAAGGAATGAGCTCACCAAGTTTGGGGTCAATCCAACTTCATTTGAGTCACTAATCACCAGCTTGAAGATAACCGGTTTAGTGCCACAAAATCTGGATAGATTTCGTGTTCTCCCTTTTCTTTGCTTCACTGCGTTGAGGTGTGTGTTTTGCACTCTTTAACCTTTCTCATAGCAGCAGCAGCCTTTCCCTAGCTGAGGATGGAGGCTAGAGTTTTCCTCACATGCTTCTCTGGTAACACTTCAACCATCGTTCTAGACAGTAACTTGACTATGCACAAGCATTGGACTTGTGGCTATGTTCTTAGGACACAAAGCATACTCTTCATGGAGGGACTATCCTATAGAGATAAGGAACCATCCCTATATATCCTTCGGCACTTCGTCTAATAGAGTTTGGACACATGTATTAGTGGCACCTAGGGCACAAAGATGCTGACTGAAACTAGGGACGTGCTTTCGCTAGCTCCTTACATAGCCGATACAACGTTTTGTACTATCTGTGTGATTGACGCATAACAGATGGTCGCCATCGAAGTCAGCAGACAAGGGGTCACACTAGAGATTGTTGATCTCAACTGTGCGATCAGCATGCACATAATAGTCAAGACTTGGATAGCCAGGTCATAATCATAATGTGACGTTCGATTCTTATCTGACTAACAACTTGTCCAACATTAATTGTTGTGTGCCTTTCTGATCCAATAGTGATGACATAAGTTATTCACTAGGTGATGGACGTCAATACTGGGACAACCAAGTGGAGTCACTTGTCTACCACTTCTTGTAGTCTATTAATGTTTATGTCGGTGACCAGTTCTTCAAAGGTTATCCTTTTTGTGACTTCAACAGGAAGCTCTACTACTTTCGGTCTGATATAGGGATCTTCAATAAGATATGGAGAGATAACCAAGGAAGAGCTCACATGAAAATAACACATCAGTGTAGTTCGGCAATGGATCATGACTAGAAACCTCGATACCAGTGCGCACCCAGTAGCACAACCATGCGTCGGCCGCCCACAAGGAGGCCCTAGGTTCCATCACGGCACCGTAGATCGCTAATCGTGGCACCATTACTGATCATACAACCGAAGTGAAATTTCCTAGTGGCACCAATTAGATTGTAAGAACAAGCATTGTGCAAAAGAGGGATAGCAAACAAGGATAGTCACAAGGTTAGGAATCAACAAGGAGGTGATAAGAAGATCAAAACACAGCGCAAAAGAACATAGCCTAATTACTGAGGGCAACTAAGTAGGAGACTCTTGCTTAATTTCCATAAATGCCTCGTGTCCACCAAAGTGATTATCAGATAAAGATTAACATGAGATTTGGTCCTGTCGAGCAGCAACAAGAGATCAAGACTGATAAACATCCAGAGACTTGAACGGGTTGGAGGCAAAATAAACGAGATTCGAGGGTCAGAGCCAGTGCACTAACTAGGGATTCAGTTGATAAAGCAATGACATGATCTATGCGCGGAAAAGGTTCCAAAGCCAGGGTAGATAGCGATTAGCGTTGCACTAGCTCATCCGTAGGAGAAATAGCAATAGGGTCCAACAAGGATTTTTGCAGCAGGGTCCTCCCACATAGGAGTGGGACAACCACGAAACATGCAAGCATTCATGGGAACTAAGCTTGGGCCTAAGGTCAAGCAAAGGAATAGATAAAGTCTTCATAGCGCAACATTCAAGGCTAGCAACCACGTGTACAGGCTCAGGTTCCTAAGAGATAACTTAATTGTAGACGACAACCCTAAGATTTCTAAAACTTGGACGCTGCTCCAGGATAGCGCTCTTCCACACTCATATGCTTATCGAGGACAAAAGGGTGACAACTACGGCACTACCTAAATAATGAGCATCCACACCTACATCATGGTCTTAAGCGAGCATTTCGAATATACTCAATCCGATTAGCTTAAGCGACTATTACTAAGCACAAAGCTCATACATAACAAGCAGTCACCTATAGCAACACCACTACACATATCATGTAACACATGGTGGTAAGGCACTGTTATCTTTGTTTCCTTTTTACTGAGTAGGTGGATATCTCTACAAAACAAGTTTTATGTACATTTAGCAATTTAGTTTTCAAAGGGGTGAAGTTTTGCTAATTAATAACTTGTCATCTATTTCCTTTGGACGCAGACATACAAGACGAGCTAATCACACGCCATCTTCAAGCATAGCTATTCAAGCAGCATGGGACAAGACATTTTGTCTAGCTTCACACAGGGAAGATAGTAACATCACATGGATCACAAGTTACTTACTATTAGAATAAGGTGAGGGAAGCATATTTATGCACAAGCACAATCATGATGCATGCTCGTCCTAGTTGTCCTCAAGAAATTGCCAGCCTAAGGTGGCAATCACATTCTATGTCGGTGGCACAACACGTACTCTCTCAATATATAGCTAGTCATCAGCTACATTCAATCTACGCATTCATGGTTAGCGTACCTGCAGGCAAATTCATTGCAGCCCATCTCCACAAGAGATAAATAAGCACACAATGAAAGCAGTAAACTAAGATACTCTCCATATATACATCCCCCGATGTATATACTTCGATATCCATAGCTACCTGATAAATATACCCGCAATTAAGTACCTTCATATATACATGTGTGTAACATGTAAATATTCTAGTAACCAAAGCTAACTCTCCCCTAGACCGATAGTTGGATGGTCATGCTCTCACAACTCACCCTTACCTGAGCGTAGAGGCAATTGATCCATACATTATCATTCAAACGAATGGCATCCATACAATAGCACGCCGTATGGACGACGAAAGTAAAAACCCCCATGGTAGTACTTAGATAGCCACCTAATAGTCCTTAACTAGGCATAAAGGAGGATGTCGCTAGCATAGTTTTGCAAATTAGTTTTTGATAACTTTGCCTGTAGCTAAAGTTTTAGTTAAAATAGGCTTTTTAAAATCAAAACTTTGTTTTTAAAACAATGTATATGACAGTATTATGCTTAATCTTGCTTTGATACCAGCTGTAACAGAACCGCCCAATTTATACAAGATCAAGTACGGTTGTCCATGCTAACACGTTGACACGTGCATACTTTCACTCATATAAACTCGGTAGTCCGCTGAGTGTCCCGAAAGACCTCGGTAAATCAACATCACAACCAAGATCATGTGATTAAGCAAATACACATCACATAAACAGGGTTGCAGCGGAAATAATATTACAAGTTTGGGTTTCAAAACCAATTAGTGAAAACAACATAGCTTTCAAAAGATTACATTAATATATGTTCCAAATACAAGCTAGCATAAGTGACATCATCCGATAAAAGCATATAGATGAGAAGTAACTATAGAATCACCGAGCCACCAGCGGTTAGCCACCATCTTCATAGGCTGAGAACTTCACCTGTAACATGGTGGGATAAACCCTGAGTATGAGAAGGTACTCAACTAGACTTACCCATCAAAACCAGAAATAAAAGACACCAAGGGTCATGCAAGGCTTATGAGGTGGGCTAGCTTGACACAGTTGCATAAAAGAGCTTATGAATATAGTGACCAATTTAAACTTAGCATCAAGTTTATCATCATTTACCTGTCCACTAGATTAGCACCTGTACTAGAGCACTCACTTATTAGGAGCAATCAATATTAACCATAGCAGGTATAATAAGGCTGTCATCATCATATCATCATTTCTGAACCATTATGTTATTTAGTGTATCTACTTTGGAGATAAGCCCGTCAAGTTCTCACTAACCGGGAGAGACGGCGACTCAAATCGAATTACAACTCAGCTGAGGGGGTATTCCTAACTCTCACCCTGGCATACTTAGCAAGGATAGCCGTGGGTCACCTTTGGAACAACTCAGGAACCAAATTCGTGGGTTCGATCAGTGCCAGCACTCTTAGGGATTACCCTTCTGCCAGGACGATCAGGACTTTTAAATCACCTACCCTTGGACTCACGCCTACGGCTCCCTTCTGAGGTGCACTTTATACTTATCGACTCCCGGCCTGAGGTGAGCTACTCGGCTTCGCGGTCGGTCTTCGAACACTGGCCAACTAAGAGAGAGGCATGTGTTCAACATGAACAGGAAAGGCTCCAAGATTCAGTCCTTAATCGACACAGACGGAGTCACTGCAAACCGGCAAGCCTCCGCCCAGTCTTCATTTCAAATTAAGACAGGTTCTTTTCCACGATAGCAAATATAGCCAACCGTGCCATATGTATGTCCCTATATCTCGCAGGTGACAGGAAATCACCTGACTTCTACTGCGTTTAAGCAGGGCTAAGCACTACACAAGCCTGAGCTACATAGGATTTAGGGTAACAATATCTAGACAAGGATTGGATAACCAATGCAGCAAGTGTTTGCATCCAACACCTAAACTTAATGCAACAATATATATATGTAACAATAATACTTTAACTGCATTTTGGAAATTAGGAGGATTAATATGCTCTAGGGCTTGCCTGGGATCCGACACAAGTCAGTTCAGTTAGCTTGCACCGTCTTGGTGACATCTCAGGTCCTAGCACTTGCTTAGTCCTTCCATCTTTGGGATAGATCCATCAAACGCTATCTTCAGATTTGGCTCCAACATTGCATCCTTCACGTGGTGCATCTAGCATACCTAGATAAGATGCAATATGCAAGTGGATGAATACATGGAAGTGCAATAGATGATGCATCGCATGCAGTAAGTAAGACAAGCACAAGGTTACATTAACATGCACAAGCACTTCGCATTGCCTACTTTCAATATCGCACAATTTATCATCCCACGATAGCAAAGAAGATGACAACACCAAGCATGACACAAGTTTCCCAAGATCTCAGATGCTCTAACTCAGTCATCATTCAAGGCATAAGTCACACTTAGCAATATACAAGCAAACAACTATAATTGGAATCTATCAATTTCTGGACATGCAAACAACAGCTACAAGATTTAGCTATTACTGGAGTTACACAAATCCAAATGACTTGCAAGAAGACATTCTAGAAATCTTATGAAATTATCTACAATTCATTTTTAATCATCTTAGCATGATTCTCAAGTTAACTAAGTCAAATATACCCATTTACAGAAACTAGTCCACAATTGACAGAGAGCAATCAATTCTATAACCCAACTTTAAACAGGCATAACTCACAAACCACAAAACCAAATACCGCCAAATTTTAACACAGCTAGATACATGAATTATCTACAACTTTGTTATTATCACCAAAAGCTCATTTAAATCCTAACTAGATCAAACACTAGCATCTTTTAGATCTGCTCAGAATACAATCAAAACCTGATAGAAGACTTAAAAGTCATGTAACTCCTACACTATCTGGCCTATGACCTTACAATTTGAACACAAGCAAGATCATGAAATTTTCTACAACTTTTGTATTCACTACAACCATAGCAAACATCATTTACACCATGAAAATAATTGCATAAGCAAAACTGCAAATGCAACCCAACAACAGTGGTATAGAAAACTGATAGGAACTTTAGAGAAGCATAACTGGAGTTCTAGACCTCCAACAAACATAAACCATAACTTTTTGAAAAGCCTAGGAAGTTACCTACAACTTTCTTATTCTCATATTAAGATGATTCTATAGTTACAAGGGTCAATTAATCCAATAATTGCATCTCTATCCAAAACATAGACAGAAACTGACATGCCATTTTAAATAGCTATAATTGGAGTTATATATGTCCAATAAATGTGGTTCTAGACTTTTTAGAAAGCTTATCAAACTCTAAACAACTTTTTTGTAAACACCTAAACCTAATTCTACTAATAAGGAGGCTCCGCAATACCAACAAGGTAACCCTGTCAGAGTTTGGGCAGAAACAGCCACTGATATTTAAGCAAGTATAACTCAAGATCTACTTAACCAAAAATTATGATATTTAGCTTTTTGAAAAGCTTAATAAAAGTACTAAAACTCATGTATTATCATCAAGTCATGATTCATAACCTAACTAAGCCAATTAATTTAATCTTGCAGACCTATTCAGAATAGTGGTAAGGCAATACAGGTAATTTGTTATTTTTATAGATCTTAAACTATCAAGCCTAAAATACTAAAATTTTTACCAGACATCACTAATCACATCAGTAACACTCCATAAAAATTTCACATTTAATTAAGTAAAATAACTGCAGTTATAAAAAGAACAAGACATGACTTGCATTAAGAACCTAACTGCCTAAATCTATTTTTACAGCTAAACCTTTAAACTAAAACATGTAATATTATTGATCTAGTACATAGAGAATTTCACAAGGATTTCAAAAAGTCCACATTTACTATTTTACGAATTTTCTACGATTTACTATGAATTTCCAAAGTTCCTGCAAAATAATTACAAACCAGTCCTTACGGCACTATTCACATGAGTCACTGACTTCGTAGTTAGGCCCCTTCACTTTGTCGAATTCAAGCACGGGGTCCCTGACGTGAATCACAGCAGGGAGGTCGTTGGGGATTCGGCCGGTGGCGGCCGGAGAAGGCTCGCTGGCGGCGACGAGTGGTGGGGAAGCGTCGAGGGACCCGCGCACACCCGTAGGTGCAACGGGCTTGCCCCACAACGGCCCGAGGCTCGCTGGCCATGTGAGCAGGCACACGGCGGCCATGGCTGTCGCGTGGCCATGCTCTACACGGCGAAGGAAAGCCGAGGAGGGGCACGCGAGGACCTAGGAGAGGACGGCGGAGCCGGTGACGGTGGATGCAGGGCTGCCAGGCGCTCAGAGGTGGAAGAACGATGGCGGCCAGCTCGAGCTTGTGGCGGCATCAATAGGCGGCCACGACTGGAGTGCGCGCTCGACGCCAGAGAGCGAGGAAGGGAGAGTGGAGAGGTGAGTGGGTGATAGAGCAGCTCGGGCGCTTGGTTTGAGGGGCAGGGGCGCTCGGCAGCGCGTGGCACAAAGCTTGAACGCGTGTCGGCCATGGAGGACACGTTCTGGTGCATGGCTGCCATGACGCCATTTCGTCGAACACGTGGCGCACGCGATGGAGCCTGACTTGGAGTCTATTTTCAGCATATTCCGTGCACATTCGGACCTAGGTGCCATTAGCAAAGTTGCTCTACTCAGGATACTCTACAAACTTGATTAAGGCTATATGGTCATTAGAGCTCTTCATCAGCAGGTAATTAAGCCACAAAATGACAGTGTTAGTGCCTTGATAGCAGGTTAAGAAAACACAAAATTGAGGACCAAAACGGAGTCAAACTTAGCCCAACTTTTTATATGCTCTTCTCCATAATATAACCTTCAACTTTTATTTTCGGACCAACTCAAGTTGCTTAACGAATTTTGGAGAACGCGGAATGTCAACGTCGTTGCTTAGCGAAACTGACTTAGAATAATTCAAAGTGTTGAAAACCACAGCAAATTCGATCTTGTGACCTCGATTTGACTTATTTCCAAGCTAATCTAGCTCTTAGTCCAAAAACCAAGTTTGTTCTATATGATATGGACTACAACTTTCATTTAAGGTCCAACCTCAAAACTGGTATAGAACCTACTGTTCTACTTTGACCAAAATAGGATCACGATGAAGCTTATATTATCCTTTTTGATCCATCGGTGCATTTTCTGGCCACCTGCTCAACATGAACCCTTCATAACTTTAGTTGTAGAGTTCAATTAGAGTTGTTGGAGCAAGGTTGCAAGGTTTAGTTGATGTCATAGGTTTCCATCTACTTGATAAAGTAATTCATGCAAAGATATAACTTATCATTTCATGTGACTTTTTGATTCCAAACTTCATGAAACTTTTCCATGGGTCTAGATGGATGCATGGGGATGTAATGTACATGGAATAAGCATGTTTAACATTACTCTTGCATAATCTTAACAAGGGTCCATATGTAAGCAAATGTGCATGGCCCAAGTTTAAGTTGGAGCGCCATCATGTAGATTTGATCTTGACACCTACATTACCACTCGACATGTCATGTTTGAGTTTAAACCCATTGCTTAACTAGTGATAAACACCTAGGGGTGTTACAAGTTATACTATCATGATTCCAATATCAGGTTAATTATAACTATCCATCTCTAGATTAGCAACTAACCTATGCCAAACATGTGGTATATCATTTTAAAAGCATCCAATAATAACCATAGCAGGTATTGTAATTCCATATTCATTCGAACCAACATGTTCCATAACACAGTTACTACGATGTTGGGACTAGCCAAGTTTCTCACTATCCGGGAGAGATGGCGATTCGAATCATTTTCAACCAGCTGGGAATTTATTCCTAACACAAACCCAGGCATACCATGTGAAGGCAACCTTAGGTCACCTTTGGTACAACTCAGGTACACATTCTGTGGGTTTGTACCATGCCGCACAATCAGGGACACCAAATGCCAAGACGTTTAGGCCTAGCCTGCCCTTGGGCTCAATCGGATCGCCCCCCCCCACAAGGAGCGCACAACAGAACGAGGGCCGACCTGAGTTGAGCTACTCGGCTTCATAGGTCGGAATGAGTTATCCGGCCAGCTAAGTGATAGGCATACATTCAATCTTGTCAGAAGCGCCAACAACGGTATGGTCCTTAATCGGCGTAGACGAAATCACATGAGTCAACCTACCATAGACTCCGCCAGGTCCTCGATTTACTTTTTAACCCATGGTTCTTTTCCACGATAGCAAATATAGCCAACCGTGCTTTGGTATCCAACTATATCTCGCAGGTGACAGGAAATCACCCGACTTCTACCAGTCTAAGCATGGCTAAGCATATATTCGATCCTGGACCTATACCGGGTTAACGGTGTATATATCTAGACAAGGAATTTATATGCATCAAGTGGTTCCAATCAACTCTTATAACCTAATGCATCAATCATAAGAACTTGAGTAATCATTTGTAAAATATTGGGAGACTTATAGTGCTCCGGGCTTGCCTCTTAGAAAGGAAGTGGGGCGGTGGTCAGGGCACTCTGGAAGCTCTTCTGGGTTCTGCTCCTTGCCTTCAGGAGCTGCGGCTTGAGGATTCTCCTGCTGGTTCCCTTCCTCTACTTCGTCGCACTCTAGCAACGTTATCTCCTTTGTTGATCCTAGATGCATGAATATGACATAAGATATTGCGAATGCATATATGTTAACAAGTATGGTATGATGATACAAGAAGAATGCATTCTTGCAAATATTCTTAACAGCATGTGGTTTAAGTAACAACAAGTGCATCGCGTTTACTGAGTAGGTGCATATCTCTTCTTGATTATGTAATTAATTACTTCAACAATGCATCTACTATTTCACAAACAGCAGCTACTTGTTTTACTCATAACTGGAGTTCTATTTATCCAAATGCAGTGATCCTAGACTTTCTGGAAAGCTTATAAAATTATCTACAACTCTTATTTATTTACAAAAGCTAATTCACAACTTATCTTAGCCAAAATAGACAATCATATCAGTGCTGTCCAGAAATTCCAGAGAGCAAGCAATTTGGAAATGCTAACTTTGAACAGCTATAACTCCTCAACCGTTTGACCTATGGTCCTAACATTTTAACACAAGACATATGATGAAGTTATCTACAACTTTGTTATTAACCATTTTTACAGCAAACATCATTTTTATCATGCAACTTATCAAACTACAGAATCTGTCCGGAAACTATTCCAATTCGCATTATGAAGCCACAATACTTCTACTTCATGTAATCACTCAAAGTTTGACCACACAAAGTCTACCAACAATTTAAGCATACCAATTACACTCAAGAAAACATAATGGTGAAGCCCAAACTATTTATTTAAATGCCTTTATTATTTTATTTAAAAACTTAGGTTAAATAATAAACATATACCGAATATGCATCATAAATTCTCAAAAATTTACAGTGGCTTATTAATGCTACCAAAAGACTACTGTAAAAGTTTCATGCCATTTTACATAGTAAAACATTCTATACCAAAAAGACAAGGCATAAAGGCTTAAAATAGCATAAATAGAAAACCTTAGTGACAAGTGTCAAGCAACAGATTTTATATTTTTCTTAGCATCCTTATGGTACTAGGATAACCTCCAACAAATTTCATGCATATTGGATTCATAAATAATTTATAAAAATTCATACAAGGATTACCTATTTATAAAAGAAAAATCTGTAACTACAAATCTATACATGCACTGATTCTCAAATTTTTTACCAGAGCTCATACATGTCAAGAATAGCTTACCACAAAAATTTCATAATTTTTGGAGCACAGGAACTCTAGATATAAAATAAACAAGTTTGCGTGCATTCAAAAACACATTTCAATTTTCAATTTAAATCTTCCAAAATCTCTACTGTAAGTGTCAAGTTCATATTTTTATTAAATACTACACTTCCTAAGGAACACTACCAAATTTATTTCACAATTTTTGAAGCTACTAAACTGGAGATATAAATATTGCAAAACAACATGAAATCCTAAATCAATTGAACTATCTTTTGTACTGTTATCGCTGATGACTGGGACCCACTGGACAGTCGGCCCCACCAGTCAATGATCGAAAGCAGAGCAGCGGCACTGCGCGCTGCTGGCACGGCCAAAGCTCGCCAACGGCGAGTTCGCCGTCGGTGACATCTACACGGCATGACCCCCACGACCTCCTGGACCCATTGTCCTACTTGGCTGAGCCTCTCGACGGAGCTACGCACGGTGGAGGCCACGGCGAGGCAATCTAAAGCGCGGACGAGCGTCTTCTAACCATGACGAACCTAACGCACACGATAGCACCAAGAATGGTGGACTATGGCTCTCCAGCCACGATGACGGACTCGGTGGTGGAGGTCCAGCGAGCTCAAGCATGGCACGGTGGCTTACCGGGCATGGTCAGCGAGCACGGGAGGATGCGATGAATCACAGGGGTGATGGTGGAGGGGTTGCGGTGGTGGAGAAGCGAGGCAAGGCAAGCAGGTGACCGGCAATCGACGGCGGCGAGCTACGCTGCTGCTGCGGTTGCGCGCATTAGTGAAGGAGAAGCAGAAATTTGGAAATGAGGGCGTGGCTCAGTGCAGGTGGTGCTGGGGGTGTTAAAGCCGGCCTAGGCTTGGCTCTACGGCATGGGCAGGACGCCGATGACGCACGGCCGCTGCTGGCCTCCATGCAGCGCGCGAAGCCTACCAGTGGTCAGCCACTGAATCAACTGATTCAGTTCGTCAGTCATTCGATGGTAAGGTGTGACAGCGAGTTTTCAAGGTGATTTAACTGCTAAATCATAGCTCCATAACGTAAATGATCTACATGACTTTTGTAGTCCTATGTACCAGCTCCAATTCGTATTCAATGAACTCATGCTAATTCGCAACCAAAACCAAGTTATGTCTTCCCAAAGTAGGGCTATCAGTGCTGTCAGTTAATAGGACTTAGAAAAATTTTGATAAGTGTTGAAAAGGTGAATTTGCTAATTTTTGTGATCCAAATTCAAGCATGTTAGGAGCTAAATTAGTCAATGACCCAAAAATAAAAGTTGTTCCCCTTGCCAAATACTACAACTTTGCTTTAGTGACCTCCTCCATGCAAGGTCTCTAACACCTAGTTCAAACTTGGTCAAACATGTCACATTTAAATGATGGTATACCTTCAAATTATGGCTTAATGATCTATTTACCCCTAACCATGAATATCAAAGTTGTTCATAATGATACTCTAAACATGTTTAAGCTAAATGCAAGGTCACACTGTCATTTCATGTGTTAGTCACACATAAGGCTATCCAGGTCAACACATGTAATCTTACTTAAGTGTTTTGGCTCTCCACTAGAGTACTGCAAAATTTACTCAATAGGGTGCCCCACAACCAACACAAGATAAGGATCACACAAGCAACGAGCAATCTATTAGTGTACCTTTTGGCTCTCCACTGGGGAAAGGTCAAGAACCCCTCACAATCACCACGATCAGAGCCAGAGACAATCACCACCCTTCGCTCAACGATCCTCGCTGCTCCAAGCCATCTAGGTGGTGGCAACCACCAAGAGTAACAAGCAAATCCTATAGTGAAACATGAACACCAAGTGCCTCTAGATGCAAACACTCAAGCAATGCACTTGGATTCACTCCTAATCTCACAAAGATGATGAATCAATGATGGAGATGAGTGGGAGGGGTTTGGCTAAGCTCACAAGGTTGCTATGTCAATGAAAATGGCCAAAGGTATGAGCTTCAACCGGCCATGGGGCTTAAATAGAAGTCCCCACAAAATAGAGCTGTTGTGCACCTTCACTGGGCACAATGCGGAGTGATCGGACGCTCCGGTCCAATCGACCGGACGCTGGCCCTCAGCGTCCGGTCACGTGATACACGCCACGTGTCCCTTGCTTCAAATACAGTTTGTTAGATTTCAATAGTCATCTTGTTGACCGGACACAGCGCACAAATTGACCGGACGCTCAGCCTCCAATGTCCGATCGTTTCCAGTAAGGTTCTAGAAACGAATTTCTTTGACCGGACACGTCCAGTCATGCTTGACCGGACCCCGCCAGTGTCTGGTCACACAGTGACTTTCCTCTGCGCTGCCCGATAATAGGACCAGACGCTGGACCTCAGTGTCCGATCAATCCAAGACCCAGCGTTTGGTCGATGACCGACGCTGGAGTCTACGCTACCACACTTGACTGGATGCACCGGTCCCTCTAAGACCAGTGTTCGGTCACTCAGTGACCAGCAAGACTAACTCCTTTTCACCTCTAACTTCTTCACCCTTGCTCAAATGTGCCAATCACCAAGTGTATCACCTTGTGCACATGTGTTAGCAAATTTTCACAAATATTTTCAAGGGTGTTAGCATTCCACTAGATCCTAAATGCATATGCAATGAGTTAGAGCATCTAGTGGCACTTTGACAACCGCATTTCGATATGAGTTTCACCCCTCTTAATAGTATGGCTATCAAACCTAAATGTGATCGCACTCTCTAAGTGTCTTGATCACCAAAACAAAATAGCTCATATGGTTTATACCTTTGCCTTGAGCTTTTTGTTTTTCTCTTTCTTCTTTCCAAGTCCAAGCACTTGATCATCATGATGGCATCATCATTGTCAAGCTATGATCTTCACTTGCTTCACCACTTGGAGTGTGCTACCTATCTCATGATCACTTGATAAACTAGGTTAGCACTTAGGGTTTCATCAATTCACCAAAACCAAACTAGAGCTTTCAATCTACCCCTTTTTGGTAATTGATGACAACCCTTTCACAAAGATATGAATTGAAATTCAATTGAATCCATGTTGCTTGCCCAAGCATATTTACCATGTGTAAAAGAATATGGACAAGTTTCATGAACCCCAAATGGTAGCAATTGCTCCCCCTACATATGTGCTAAGAGTTTGGATTGTAGCTTGCACATATGCTTAGATAGGAAATATAGGAGACAATGTCTACCAAATGATGCTAAGGTATAAAAGATGGACCTTTGAAGCATGATACCAATCGGAGTGCACCATTATACCATCCTTAGCACCATGGTTAGCTCTATACCACTTGGAAACACTTGGAAATGAAATCATTTTATTATTCAATCTTACAACTAGCATACATCACACAAGCATGGATATTTTAAATTTAGAACTTATGCCATGCAAGCAAACATATGAAATGCACATTCAAATGCACCATACAAGTTCATGAGCTTGCTCCCCCTACTTGTGTGCTCAAAATTTTAATTGATCCCTTTCCTTTGTTATATTTTCCCCTTATGTCAAGTTCTCCCCCTATCACTTATATCTTTATTTCTCTCCCCTTTGTGTTGCCTTCTTTTCACTATCTTTGTGCACTACTTCTCCCCCTTTGTCATCAATGACCACAAAGGTTTAAAATATAGATAGGTAGAGATTATCAATGTCAATCAGTGGGGTGAGGATCATTTTCCCAAATTTGGTCTAATCTAGATCATTTACCAAAGATATTTAACTCGGTTTGATCCAAGGACAAGCTTCTTCACACCTCTAAATAAGGGTTATCTTGTACCATGTTGAGTTAAATACTTAGAGTTCATTTACTAGATTAAACACTAGGTTTACAAGCCCATAAACATGTCATATGCTACCACTAGATCAAGTTAAGCATAGAAGCAATAGTGATACCATATAAACATCAAATTCATTTGATTTTCATGAATGAGCCTAATAAAATGGAGACATGACTAGATGCACTAAACATGTCCTTAGCAAGGATGTATGTCATGCCAATCAACTTTTACCTTGGATTGCTCGAAGGAGAGGCATGTCATATAAGTGGGGGGTGCATCAACATATATTTGAGAAATCCAATATGTTCAACTCATTCCTTATCTTGCAAAACCTTTTCTCATCCAATGGCTTAGTGAATATATCGACAAGTTGATCTTCAGTGCCTACACTCTCAATGCAAATGTCCCCTTTTTGTTGGTGATCTCTTATGAAATGGTGGCGGACATCAATGTGCTTTGTTCTTGCATGTTGAACTGGATTGTTGGTCAACTTGATTGCACTCTCATTGTCACATAGCGATGGCACTTTCTAGAACTTGATTCCAATGTCACTCAAAGTGGCCTTCATCCAAAGTACTTGTGCACAACAACTATCGGCGGATATGTATTCGGCTTCGGCGGTTGATAATACAATACTATTTTGCTTCTTTGATGACCATGAAACAAGTGATCTTCCCAACAATTGACATGTGCCCGAGGTGCTCTTCCTTTCAACCTTGCATCCTGCATAATCCGAGTCAGAGTAACCAACTAGCTCAAACTTTGCTCCTTTGGGATACCACAAACCAACATTTGGTGTATGCTTCAAGTACCTCAATATCCTCTTTGTAGCCTTCAAATGACTTTGTCTTGGTGAGGCTTGAAATCTTGCACTCATGCATACACTAAACATGACATCCGGCCTTGATGCGATCACATAGAGTAGGCTTCCAATCATAGACCGATACAATTTTTGATCCACCATATTGCCACTTGCATCACTATCCAAGTTATCATTTGTTCCTATTAGTGTGCTAATGACTTTGCTATCACTCATGCCAAACTTCTTGATCATATCCGTGATATACTTGCCTTGACTCACAAATGTTCCATTTTTCAATTGCTTGATTTGAAGACCAAAGAAGTAACTCAACTCTCCAATCATGGACATCTCAAACTCATTAGCCATCATTTTTCCTAAACTCATCACAAAAATCTTGATTAGCATAGATTTGCAACACAAATAAATCTTTTCCAATCTTCTTGATGAAAAGAGTGGTGTCAACCTTGCCCATTGTGAACCCTTTAGAGAGTAGGAAGTCCCTCAATCTCTCATACCATGCTCTAGGTGCTTGCTTCAAGCCATACAATGCCTTTTTCAACTTGTACACATGGTTGGGCTTCTTGTCATCTTCAAAACTGGGAGGTTGCTCAACATATACTTCTTCATTGATGTAGCCATTGAGAAATGCACTCTTAACATCCATTTGATAGAGCTTGATGTTGTGGGCACAAGCATAGGCTAGCAAGATTCTAATTGCTTCCAATCTAGCAACAGAGGCATATGTTTCTCCAAAGTCAAGACCTTCAACTTGTGTATAGCCTTGTGCTACCAATCTTGCGTTGTTTCTTACTACTATCCCATCTTGATCTTACTTGTTTCTAAAGACCCATTTGGTTCCAATTATATTATGTCCCTTTGGTCTTTCTACCAACTCCCATACTTGATTTCTTGTGAAGTTATTTAATTCTTCATGCATAGCATTCACCCAATCAACATACTTCAAAGCTTCATCTATCTTCTTTGGTTCAATGGATGACACAAATGAGAAATGCTCACAAAATGAAGTCAATCTTGATCTTGTTTGTACACCTCTAGAGATATCACCAATGATAGTGTCTAATGGATGATCCTCTTACAACATTGGTTGGTTGGAGGATTGGAACTTGATTGCTTGCACTTGCTTGATCATTGGGTTGAGATGATATACTAGCCACTTGATCTTATTTATTGTCATGAGAGCCACTTGTACTAACTTGATTTATATCATCTTGCACATTTGAGTTAGAGAGCACTTGCACTTGATCATCTTCATCATCATTCACTTGCCTAGGCCTCAATTCACCAATATCCATGTTTTTTTCTCGAACTACACAGGAGAGCTGCGTGTCATTTCATTAAGATAGAAAAGAAAGTACATAGAGAGGGGGAGAGCCCCCAAACTAAGTACCAAACACACCCCCACACTTACAAAACACTACACACCCAAAACAAGGAAAGACCTGACCATAGAGCACCAAACCTAAGATGGTGCTACAAGCGACCTAGCAAGCAGCTCTTTGAGCTTAGAAGCTCCAGCCAAGCACCACAGGGTGCTTTCATTCGTTATGGCCTGCAGGAGCACCTAGGAGTTAGGGAGAACACCTTCAAACACGCAAGAATTTCTATGTTTCCAAATCTCCCAAGCCACCAATATGATGAGCGAATTTAAACCCTTTCGCCACTAATTTGGAGCAGCTCTAATGACTTTGCCCCACCAAGCTGAGAAGCTAGAGGAGTGGGGTGAGAAGACCAAAGTCCTAAATTTGTCTAGTAAAAACACAAGATAACAGCAGGTGGGGTGTTGTTTCCTATGCTTGGTCACAGAACAGACATGCCGGGGGGTGCTGCAGGCCCCTCCTGGCCAGCCGGTCAGCAGTCCATAACCGTTGTTTAATAGCCAGCCAAACAAAGAACTTGCAAGCGTAAGGGAGCCCAACTTTTCTAGATTCTTTTCCATGGGATAAACTTTATTGAGCCAACGAAAAGGGCTTCATATGCAGACTTGCTCGTGTAGATTTCAGATTGGGTCAGCTTCCAATGGTGTTGATTCGGGGTATCCTGATTTAGATGGACACTATCTAACTGATCCCAAAGTAACAGGTACTCCATTGGGACCTCCACTAATATGCCTCCTCTAATATCTGAAACCTAGTGCCTATTGGAGAGGGCCTATGCCATTGTTCTAGATTTGACAACTTTCTTAGGAATAGTCTGAAACAGATTAGGAGCAATTTCAGCCAAAGTTTTTCCTTCCAACCATCTATCTTTCTAGAATAGGATTGTTTCCCCGTTTCCAACAATCGAGACCACTGCCATGTTAAAAAAGGCTTGAGCCTTTTGGGGTACCTAGGATATGAAGACCAGCCTAAGGACGAGAATGATCTGTTTTTTGAGCCCAAAGCCATCTAATCCACAATGCCCAACCAAAGGACTCAATGTTGTGTATGCCTAGACCTCCATATTCCAAAGGGCGTTGTACCTTTTCCCATGAGACCAGGCAATTTCCACCATTTGCCTATTCCTATCCTTTATAAAGGAAAGCCCACTATTTTTTGTCAATAGCTTTGATAACCCATTTGGGCAGGTCAATAGCCAAAAGATGATGTATCATAGAAGCTGTGAGAACCACCCTAGTCATAATCAGGCGGCCTGCTCTATTCATCAGATAGGCTTTCTAGCTTGGGAGGTAACTAGCAACCTTGTCAATCAGAGGCAGGAGTACTTCCTTGGAAGGTTTTCTGATTGTAAGTGGTAAGCCCAAATAAGTGCACGAAAACTCCTTTGTGGAGCATGCTAGGTGCTCCAAAATTTGTTGTACCTCTTCCTATGAACACTAAATTGGGAAAGCTGAACTCTTGGAGAAGTTTGTATGGAGTCCAGAGGCCTGACCAAAAATATCTAAAATCTATTTCATTATTATGAGATCATCCACACATGGTCGAAGGAAGATAACCGCATCATCCGCATAGAAAGAGGCCCTATGAATGGCCTGTTGTACCAGTGAGGGGTTGTAGAAGGTGGTGTCTGGTGGCATATTTTATCAAGGAATTTAGAACATCCATTACCAAGATGAATAGCATGGGTGAGAGAGGATCACCCTACCTAAGACCACAATGGTGGAAAAAACCAGACCCTGGCTCACCATTAACCAATACCTGAGTAGACGAAGTAGATAGCACCAAGCATATAAGGTTACACCATCGCTGTCCAAAGCCCAGATGGCGAAGAACCTCCAACAGAAAAGGCCAAGAGACAGAGTCAAAGGCTTTTGAGATATCCAACTTAAGGAGAACATGCGCTTCTTTTTTACCATGCAAAGCCTTGACCATCTGTTGTACAAAAAGAAAGTTATCATGTATGTTCCTTCCTCTAATGAAAGTGCTCTGATTGGGAGGGACCAGGCTTGGCAACAGAGGAACCAGTCTAGTTGGCCATGATTTTTGTCACCAGCTTGGCGAAACTGTGAATTAAACTTATGGGCCTAAAATCCTTGACCGAGTTGGCGTCCTGTTGTTTTGGTAAAAGGGAGATGAAAGCTGTGTTGAGCAGCCTAAAATGAGCCACATGACCCCAATGTATAGCTGATAAAGTCGACAAGATGTTGTCTTTGATAATACCCCAGCAAGATTTATAAAATCTGCCTGTGTATCCATCAGGTCCTAGGGCTTTGTCCAATGGCATCTCCTTTATTGTAGCCCATACTTCTTCCTCTGTGAAAGGGCTCTCCAATGAAGAGAGATCATGCTGCTGAATCCCAATTTCTACAAAGTCAATGGTATAATCCCTCTCCTCAGCCGTGCCCAACAAATTCTCATAAAACTACAGGACCACTTCCTAGTTTATCTTCTTGGTCAACTACTATTTGATCTCCCACTTGCAACTTTGCAATGAAGTTTTTCTTCTTCCTGAAACAGGCTTGCTGGTGGAAAAAGGACATGTTAGCATCACCTTCCCTCAAGTACAGAACTCTAGAACGGAGGCGTGCAATAGTACATTCAAGAGAAGCCAATCCCAAATAGTGAAGCTTAAGTTTCTTCCTCAGCCATTCCTCACTTGGAGAAAGATCCCTAGAATCCCTAGCAATCTCAAGATGGTGCAAAATTTCCTTGGTTGTCCCTAGCTGAAGCTTGACATTACCAATTTTCCATTGGCCCCATTTCTGAAGGTCTTGGCTAAGTCTCTGAAGTTTGAGGAAGAGTCGTTCAATTGCGTAGGATGAAGATACTGGAGCATTCCAATTCTATTGAACAGCTTCTATAAATCCGGACATTTTAGTCCAAAAACTCTCAAAATGGAATCTACGTTTGCCTCTAGTACTAACCTTCAAACCCAAAACCAGTGGGCAATGATCAGACACAACCGAGGCACTGCTCTGTAGGATGGCATCAGGGAAGATATCCTCCCAATCAACATAGCAGAAAGCTCTATCAAGCCTCATGAGGGTGGGAGAAGATCTTTCATTAGACCATGTGTATTTCCTTCCTAATAGAGGAATTTCTTTAGCCTCAACATCATCAAGGAAGCGCCTGAACCGACCCATCATTGCTCGATCCAAATTGGTATTGTTTTTATCAGAAGCTTGGTAAATTAAGTTGAAGTCCCCCGCTATCAGCCATGGGCTACAACATAAAGCTCGCACATCACGAAGCTCTTGCAAGAATGCTATCTTATCAACATCATCTTAAGGACCATAGACTCCTGTAAACCACCAATTGTGACCTTCTTGTTCCTCAAATTGAACTGAGATAGAATAATTATCCACTCTAGAAGCTAGGATCTGATAGATATTGCTTTTCCTAGGCAATCAAGATCCCTCCCCTCATACCATCAGCCGGCAGTTCCACATACTTGTCATAAGCAGTGCCAAAAACTGAGAGGAAAATTCTCTGATTCATAAAAGCAATTTTGGTTTCTTGAAGACAGACCACAGGGGCATTTGAGGAATGTATTACATCACTTACAACATTACACCGGCTATTTTGGTTAAGGCCACGCGCATTCCAAATTAGAATAGAAGATGGATTCATGACTAAAACAAAAGAATTTTGATCGGCAAATTGAAACTGGAAAGTTATAGGAAGTCCCCTGCTCGAACCTGAGCGTCCTCTTCGATGTTCTAGTCGAAGATAGCCGCCATGGCAGCCACATGGCTCTTAGTGAGTCGGCTCCCCATAATCTTGAAGTAAGCATCTTGAGTCTTGAGATCAATTTTTTCTTTGCACGCAAAACCTAGACTCCTCATAACCCTCCTTTGTGCTTCGGTGGTGAGTGGTCCTGGAGAACATGGGTCAACTCTAGCCACCCTTCTGCTTTGTCGAGGTAAAGAACCTAGAGCCGTAGCTTTGACATGCCCCATGTGAATAACTAGGCAGCGGTAGGAGGCTATCTTTTGGCTTGCGAGCTCTTTCAAGTTGGGGGAGCACCGACGTTGAAGGAGCAGCCACGTCCACTTCCTTGAAGTGTGAGGAGGTAGAGGAGGCCTAGTACGGAAGCACGAGCGAGAGTACACTCGCAGCGCCCCTGGCCCTGGAGCCGCCAGTAGAGGATGTGTGCGGTGGCCGCCGTTAGGACTTGAGGCTGAACAGACGTGTCTTGACCGTCAGCTCGGGATGTCTAAAGAAGCTGGCCCATAAAGAAATTCTCTAGAACAGGGTTGTCCATAGGCAGATGGGCCGTTTCCTTAGGTCCATCAAGCAGCCCATTATTAGGCCTAGCCCTAGGCGTTTTCAGGGGGCCAAGCATCAGGCGCCACTGGCAAGGAGGCACCAAAGTCTAGCAGTTTAGGCTGTGAGCTAGGGTGCTTCCGCCAATAACGATGCTGCCAGATCTTTAGAGGGAAACTTGCTACTGGGCTCTTCAGTGTTGTGCGCTATGCACTTCACCAGTATCCAAGGAATTGAAGGAGAGATCCTCTGCTATTTCTTGTACATGATTAAAGTCCATTAAGACTACCAATGGGGCAGCGCACACAGGCGCCTCGGGAGCAGGAGCTTCCTTTGTGGTTTCCCCATCTGACTGTAGCTCATTAAAAATGACTAGGCCCATCTAACAGCATGAGATTTACTTCATCAGTACTACTAGATCTGTTGGGAGACAAACCAACTTCATCAGCCAGCACACCTTGAAGCTCAAAAGAGATGGTGCACGCGGGTGATGCCTCGATAACTCTATCTTCCTCGGGACTGGGCACGGGAGATGCCTCAGTAGCTGTATCTTCCTCATTTGTGGCCCCATTAGGATGCAAAACATTAACAGCCAGCGGCACAAGAGCAGCAACTTCATCTCTGATGGACCCTTCGGGCTATGGACCAACAATGATGGTAGGTGCAACCTCAGAACCCTACGAATTGCACAGGGACCGAACAGCCCCTAGCCTGGCATGCACTGGGGGGCATGCCTCCAAAGGAACTCCATGTGCCTGATCAGTTTCTTCCTCTAGTGAGCTGCACCGCCGCCGCCAACGCCTACAATAGTGACCACCGTGGTGATTAGCTGGAGGCGGGGGTGGGGGGCATCAGTAGGAGCGTGAAGATCCAAAATTGAGCAAGATATCTCCATAGGGTAGACTAGACAACGTTTCCCTTCCTGAACACTAGCACCAGCCACCAGCGGCTCAATAATCTCCAAGTCCATACCAGTTGGGACGTGGCTTGGTGATGAGCACCATGCTGTCAAACTAAACACATCCCGTTCGCTCCGCATTGTCTGGATGTAGGCTGCTACCAAACAAAACTCGTTGAGAAGCTGCTCCACTGTCTCCTGACCCCAAGCATGAGCAGGAATGCTGCGCAGCTTGATCTCGACCAGGAACTAGAGCGCCGCTGTGGTGGATTGAAGGAAATGGGACAATCGCATGACGTGTAGGCGGTGCATATGGGAGATGATCGGCCTTCCTTCATTATAGACTCTTATCACCATGACAGCATCAGGAAAGGTAATCAAACAACTAGTCACGCCATACTAACGGATGACGATCACATCTTCTTCCAAACCAAACCGCTGGGCGACCGTAGTCTTGATGAATTTTGGAGACTCATCGACTGTGTTCCCAAATACTGACACCACCAGAGCATGAGAGAGAACCTCCTCCCACCGTACCAAGGGGGCAGAACGGTCGATGATCCGACAACGTCGCATAGCTGGGGCTCACTCCTCATCACTAGAAGACATGAGGGGAGCAACGCCAGCGTCCAACACAAGTGGGGGCATCAGGGATAGTAGATGATGACTATCCTGCACCTGTGGCCGCCCGCCACCCCCGTCTTCGGTGCTATCGACACCTGCCCAGCAGTCCTAGCCTCACTTGTGGCCTGCTGGGTGGACACGAAGGACCTGACAGGGGGGAGGAGGTGACACCATGATGGGCTTCACAAGTCGCCAAACTCATTGAGGCTCCAAGGAAGACTCCGGGAATGGAGCAGATGGTCGGCGCTAGCAGACGTATGAGCGATGACCAACTGCCCGATAGTGGAAATAGTGAGGAGCCGAGCGATAGCCTGCAGCCCGATGATCCGGTGAGAAGCAGTTGAAGCACCTACCCCGAAGGTCACTAGGGATCAGTCGATGGGGCGAGCATGCCTGACGAAGACGATTCCTATGAGAACGATGGCCTTCTGCAGTCCACCAGTTGTTGGCGTCAGGGCACTGCACTAGGAATGGGCGGCCAACTGGCTGAAGGATGACCCTGATGGGGCATGGGGAACAACCTGTGAGGAAGTGATCGAGACTCCCCTGGGACACAGTGGCACTAGGAGTCTGTGAGGGCACTGTCGAGACTGTTCCACGAAGAAGAACCTCCTTGAAAGAAGAAGAGCCCCGCCGGAGTCACTCGAGGAAGGTGAAGTGTCCAGCCATCGTTGGGGCTTGGAGTGACTTGTAGGGATAGGACTTCATAACGCGACAGGAGAAGGAGAGGTCAGGCTAAGGGTTGTGAAGGTGGCCACTATGCCCAAAGTAGGCAGCGGTGGGTGCCTGATGGTCGGGGAGGTGGTGGGAAGGAGCCATCCCGTCATAGCCTATAGCACAGAACAATAGGCATATGATCCTGCATTAATATCCATGTTTTTATGGCATTTGAAAGTTGAATGCCTCTAACATCTTCCAAGTTCTCATTCTCTACTTGTGAACCCTTGGTTTCATCAAATTCAACATCATGAACTTCCTCAAGAGTATCACTATCCAAATTCCAAACTCTATATGCTTTCCTTGTAGTGGAATAACCAAGTAGGAATCCTTCATCAATTTCTTGTCAAACTTGCCCAATCTAGTGCCTTTCTTCAAGATATAGCATTTGCAACCAAAGAACCAAAAATATGCAATGTTGGGCTTTCTACCATTCAAGAGCTCATATGGCGTCTTCTCTTTCAATGGGTGACAATAGAGGCGGTTGCTACAATAGCAAGCCAGTGTTGATAGCTTTGGCCCAAAAAGATTGACTCACATTGTACTCACTAAGCATAGACCTTGTCACAGAACCGACCAATTTATAAGAGCACAAGTACAAAAACAATCACCGAAACGATCAAATTCTCGAACTTGAGCCCATATAAACCCGGTAGTCAACCGAAATCTCGAAGGATTTCAAACCAACTTGCATACAACCAAGATCACAGTAATTCAACATAACATATCGTACGTTACAACATTTCTCAGATGTTCACAAATAGATTACATCATCATAGAGTCATTGTTATTACAAAACAAGTCTTGTAAAACATGCGGAAGCAAATAGTTTAACTCACACACCGAGTTCAAATACACATACTGGTTTGCTGATCACTGCTCGCAAAAGCATTCAGATAAGAGAAAGGAGATCATGCCCATGATCTAGTCTTCATCACCCGCTGGGTGGAGACAATACTTGTAGAATCCCTGATATAGAAGGTCATCTGCAACAAGAGGGAATAAACCCTGAGTACGGGAATGTACTCAGCTAGACTTACCCGTCAAAAACCAAACAAATGACACCAAGGATTATGCATTGCTTAATGTAGTAGAGCTGGCTGACACTTTCTTTTTGCAGAAACGCATAAGTAATAATGATCAACTCTGAACCTGAACTAGCAGTAACTTTTTAGCCATTAACCTGTCATCTATATTAGCACCTGTACTAAGCAATCATTTTATTAGGGTGCAAACATTAATAACCATATCAGGTATTCATTGTGGCAACCTTATCATCATCCATTTAACCATATCGTTAAATTAATTGAATCTACATTGCCGCTGCTCAGTCAACTTCTCACTATCCGGGAGAGACGGCGATTCGAATCGATTCCTATCCAGCTGGAGGGGTATTCCTAAATGCAAACCCTGCTTCCCCCGTCAGGGTCGCAACAAGTCACCTTTGGTACGATTCAGGAGTCGCAAGTCCGAACAGATCGACATTCTCAGAGAACCACTCTGCCAAGGTTGTTCGGGACTCTAACCCGCCTTGGACTTATGCCAATGGCTCTTCACACATCCTTACTACCTCCAGAATGTCGGCACTGCTCGCGTCCTCGGCCTGAGTCGAGCTACTAGGCTTCGCGGTCGGAACGACTTATCCGGCCAGCTAAGTGTTAGGCTGCGTTCAATATGACATGAGGACGTACATCGTATCGGTCCTTAAACGACTCAGACGGAGTCACTATGTTCAAACCTACACAAGACCCCGCCCGGTCTTAATTCATTATTCACATGGTTCTTTTCCACGATAGCAAATATAGCCAACCGTGATCCACCTCATCCTAAAGCTCGCAGGTGACAGGAAATCACCTGACTTCTACCGCACTAAGCATGGCTAAGCATTTAACCTGTTCCTGAACTTAAATAGGATTCCAGTGCGATATCTGGACAAGGAAGGATATATAATGCAGCAATTGGTTCCAACCAATTCCTATACTTAATGCATCATCAACAATAAAAGATACTCAATGTATTTGTAAAAACATGGGAGGCTTAATATGCTCCGGGGCTTGCCTTTCAGGAACGAGGAAGGCTGGTGGTCAGGGCACTCGGGCAATTCCTCCGCGGCGACTGCTTCGTCGGCTTCCTGCACCTCGGGTTCCTCCTCCTGGTTAGCTCCCTCAAACTCCAGCAACGTCACTCCCTCCAGCACACCTATTGCATGAATGCGCAAGATAAATATCATGGATGCACATGAACGAATGTCGGGGATGCTCGGGGAATGCACATGTTCGCTGTAGTTTGCATATTCCAACTTAAGCCCTATTCAAATCACTTTCACTTACCATGTTTATACAACCTAAGGTATAATTGCTCATCTTCCGTTAATGACCTAGCACCTGCACCTAAGCATATTCTCAAGTTAGGCTAACCCCTAAACAATCAATGAGAACATTGCACAAGCATACACTCAAGCATTTGTATTCCAACCAAATGGAGACTATGTAGCGGTACAGTAAACTAGCCATAACTGGAGATTTATAAATCCAAATGATATGCAACAAGACAATCTGGAAAGCTTATAAAATTGTCTACAATACATTTTCAGACCTCAGAGCATGATTCAAACCTTTACCAGGTCGAACTCATAAATCAACAGAACTCTATCCTCACAAGGCAGAGAATAAGCAAAGACTGGAACCTAACTTTAAACAGCTGTAGTTTCTAAGCTACTAGGCCAAATGCCCTCAAATTTTGACAGGAGCTAGATACATAGATTATCTACAACTCTTGTATTCATTACAATCACAGAAAACCAAAATATCATGGGGAGCTTTCTAAAGTCCCCAGATCTGTCCAGAGGGACATAATGCAAGCGAAATACTTAGTAACTCATGAGGTAAACATATAATTGGACGACACTAAATCTACTCACATGTTACACATATCACAAGAACACCAGAAAGTAGGGTGTTCATTCCCAAAACATTTCCTCTAATACCTTTCTTAATTTATTTAATTAATTAGAGGAAATAGTAAACATATATGAAAACTACACCATTAAATCTACAAAAATTACAGTAGACCCTACATGCCCTAAGTAGACTACCATAAAAATTTCACACCATTTTAGTAAGTACAACGGCCTACACAAAAATGGTAAGGCAGAATGGCTTAAAATGGCATAATTAGGAAACCTTAGTGAAAAGTGTCAAGCAACAGATTTCATATTTTTCCTAGCATCTATAAGGTACCAAGATACTACCTACCAAGTTTCATGGCCATAGGATTCATAGATAATTTACAAAAATTCACACAAGTATCTACCAACGATAAAAGGAAAATCTATAACTCAAAAACTACACATGCAATGACTCTCAAATTTTAACCAGAGCTTCTACTATACAAGACTAGATTACCCACAAAATTTCACAATTTTTGGATCAAGGAAACTCAAGATATGATTTAAACAAGTTTGCATGCATTCAAAAACACTTTTCAAGTTCCTATTTAATTCATCCAAAATTTCTACATAAAGTGCTCAAGACATATTTTTCTTAAATACTAGACCTAACTGTGAGTCTAACAAAATTGGAAGTACTCAATTTGGATCTACCAATTGGGAGTTACAAAAATCACAAATCAGCATTCAAAACTGCATTTTTGAACTAGCCCTAAGACAGCAAAGCCACTGACGTGCGGGTCCCGGTGTCAGCCGACCCCACCCGTCAGCGAGACGGAAATAGAGGAGGCGCACGCGATGGCGCGGTACACGGCGAGGCTCGCCGACGGTGGCTCCTCCGGCGAATTCAATGGCACCGGCGTGCTCCCCAAGTTCCCCCGCGTGGATTGACCCCCTAAGCCTAGACCCTAGCAGCCCCAAAGCACGCCGGCCATGGCGCACGGCGGTGCACGGCCGCGTTCCAGCATGACCGGACCGGCTTGGTCGGTAAGGTCTTCACAGGAGCTGCTACAAGCAATGGGGAAGACGAGACGAGGGCTAGGGATGGAGGAATGGTGCGGTGGTGCGCTGGCCACGGTGAGTGCCATCTCCGGCGATGCTCAGCCATGGCGGCGGTGGTGGAAACGGTCACAGCGACCTTACCTAAGCTCGAGTGGATCGGCTAAACGGTGGAGGATGGAGAGGCGAACATGGCGGGGCTCCAGACAAGCTGGCCGACGCATTTTTGCGGTGGTGCGAGAGCTAGGCGACGGCAAAGCAGGAGCGGCAATGGTGGAGCAGCGGCTTCACGAGAGCGGGCGAGCGGAGAAAATGAAGAGGAGGCAGAGCACGTGCAGGCGAGTGGAGAGGCAGCAGGGCGTCGTTCATTTCAAGCCGGCCAGCGCGCAGGCGTGGTCCAGCCAAGTCGAGCGCGTGGCGGCCATGCGGCGGCAACCTCTTGGCCACGGTCGGCCATGATCGGCTGAAGTTTTTGATTCAGTAACTCCATTAACCGACTGACAGCGAGTTTTCAACACGTTCAAACTCAAAATCGGTGGCGAGTTAGCAAAACATCCCTAAGTCAAAGTTGAAGCCCTATGTTCTAGCTACAAAACTCATTTAGAGACCAAAGTCTAATTCGCAAAGGATGGAGAGTAAAATCATACCCAAGTTGGCTCAATCAAACTGAAATGGCAGTTAAGACTTAGCAAAATTTTCAAGTGTTGACTCCACCTTCAAATCTGACTTGTGGGCCATTTTTGAGCATGTTGTGCTCATTTTCATGAGATGGCCATAAAATAACTTTTGTTCCTTACATAATTCTCTACATCTTTCCTTTAGGTTGCTCAGACATGCAAACAACCTAAGCCACACTTTTTAAATAGTCAAACAAAAGGGTTCAGGGGTCAAATTTGGTCAAACCATGACTTGGAAACCTAATTAGTCAAAGTGACCAACATGAACAATGTTCCAAAAGACATTCTATGTGTA
The DNA here is from genome assembly GCF_019320115.1 of Miscanthus floridulus. Classification (NCBI taxonomy): domain Eukaryota; kingdom Viridiplantae; phylum Streptophyta; class Magnoliopsida; order Poales; family Poaceae; genus Miscanthus; species Miscanthus floridulus. The sequence continues at coordinate 12,646,369 of NC_089590.1, forward strand.
ACTAAGTTACTTACAAGCATTTCTAGCCACACCATGCATTGGTCACACAAGAATCAATCAAGGTATGTACTGAAACAATGAAAAACACAAGAAATGTTGCAAATGTTTCATAGTCATGTTTCACATGTTTCATGATCTTGTTGCATAGTATTAACTAATCTTGTTTCACTAAGTGAGTGGCACATGTTGCACTCAAGTGTTGCACACTTTACATTTCATAAAAGAGACAACACACATGAAACATACAACATGTTGCAATGTTTCGAAATCATGTTTCATGTGATATAAGTTCACGAAGGGATGCATGATGCTCATGTTCATGAAATGCAGTGCAAATGTGGAAGCTAAACACCAGGGGTGTTACAGCCCTCCCCCCTTATAAAAATCTCGTCCCGAGATTTGAAAAGTGTACCATTGTTGATAGAATTCCTTATAACCATCCCTCAAATAGTCTTCCCTTCCCCACGTTGCATCGCGTTCACTACCCTGATTGCTCCACATGACTTTATAGAACTTGACTACCCGACTCCGAGTCACTCGCTCACGAGTGTGAATCACTCGAACCAGCTTTTCTTCAAATGTCAAATCAGATTTTAACTCGATATCCCCCAATGGAACTCTCTCTTCAGGGACGCGAAGACATTTCTTCAATTGGGATACATGAAAGACATTGAAGATAGCACTCATCTCAGGAGGTAATTGAATCTTGTACGCCACTTTACCACTTTGTCCAATGATTTCAAATAGACCAACGTATCTTGGCGCAAGCTTTCGCTTCACACCAAAGCATTGGACACTTTTCATAGGTGAGACTTTCAGATAAACGAAGTCTCCAACCTCAAATTCAATAGGTTTTCTACGTCGATCAGCATAATTTTTTTCTGCCTAGCTTGAGCTGCGGCCATGTGGGTTTGGATAGTACGGACTTGTTCTTCGGCTTCTTGAACGAAATCAATTCCATAATATCTCCTTTCACCGGCTTCTACCCAGTTCAACGGGGTTCTACACTTCCGGCCATACAAAGCTTCAAACGGTGCCATCTTTATGCTCTCTTGATAACTATTATTGTACAAGAATTCAGCTAGGGGTAACCATTTTTCCCATGAGCCCTTAGCCAAGATGACACACGCTCTCAACATATCTTCTAAGATTTGATTCACTCGTTCAGTTTGCCCATTGGTTTGCGGATGATAGGCAGAACTTCTTATGAGCTTAGTCCCTAATAATCCGTGTAAGTGCTCCCAAAAGCGAGCAGTGAACTGTGGTCCTCTATCCAAGACAATAGTACGAGGGATCCCATGAAGTCAGACTATCTGGTTGAAGTACAACTCCGCATAGTCGGTTGGATGAAAGTCTATGCGGACCGGAATGAAGTGTGCCGACTTGGTCAGTCGGTCCACAATTACCCAAATTGAGTTAAAATTCCTCTGAGTGGTAGGGAGCCCAACTATAAAATCCATACTTATCTCTTCCCATTTCCAACCTGGAATAGAGAGTGGTTGAAGTAATCCAGCTTTCATGTGCACCGCCTTGACCTGACAACAAGTGTCACACCTAGCCACATAAGCGGCTATCTCCTTCTTCATTTTGGTCCACCAAAATCGGGGCTTTAAATCATGATACATTTTACTACTACCCGGATGAATAGATAGTTTAGAGGAATGAGCTTCGGATATGATTTGGTTTCTAAGCTCTCTATCCTTTGGAACTACCAACCTATCCTTGAACCATAACATGCCTTCCTCATCTACTCGAAATTGTTTGGTTCCTTGCTCTTTCATCTTGCGCTTGATGTGAAACACACCTGCATCTGTCTTCTGTAGCTCGATAATTCGACTCTGTAGAGTACAACTGACAGTGATGTTGTGCAGGACTACAGGATGAAGGAGCTTTGACAAATGGACATCACTCTCAATCAACGAGTGGCAATGAGACTTTCTGCTTAAGGCATCCGTGACGACGTTTGCCTTGCTAGGGTGATAGTGCACTTGAAGGTTATAATCCTTGATCAACTCGAGCCATCTTCTCTGACGCATATTTAACTCTGGTTGAGTGAAGATGTACTTGAGACTTTTATGATCAGTGTAGATGTTGCACACATTGCCAAGTAGATAATGTCTTCAGGCCTTCAAAGCATGAACAACTGCAGCGAGTTCCAAGTCATGCGTTGGATAATTCACTTCATGCTTCCGAAGTTGGTGAGAGGTATAAGCGATGACTCTACCCTCTTGCATAAGAACACCTCCTAACCCAATACCTGATGCATCATATAACACATCAAAAGGTTTCTCGATATCCGGTTGCGCCAAAACCGGAGCCAATGTTAGAAGAGTTCACAGGGTATGGAAAGCCGCATCACACTTAGGAGTCTAGACAAACTTCATGTCTTTTTACAGCAATCGAGTCATAGGCTTGGCTATTTTAGAGAAATCCGAGATGAAGCGACGATAATAGCCAGCCAACCCCAGAAAACTCCGAATCTCGTGCACCGAGATGGGAGCCTTCCAGTTTAATACTTCTTGCACCTTGGTGGGATCAACCATAATTCCACCATCAGACAACATGTGTCCAAGAAAAGGTACCTCACGAAGCCAAAATTCACATTTGTTGAACTTTGCATACAACTGGTGTTCTCGCAATCTAGTAAGAACCACCCGCAATTGTTCAACATGATCTTCTTCATTCTCAGAATAGACCAGGATATCATCTATAAATACCACCATAAATTTGTCCAACTTAGGCATAAACACTGAATTCATCAGATACATAAAATGTGCGGGGGCATTGGTCAATCCAAAAGACATAACCAGGTACTCATATAGACCATATCTTATAGAGAATGCGGTTTTTGGGACATCCTCAGGCTGAATTTTGATTTGATGATACCCAGATCTCAAATCAATCTTGGAAAAGACTTTTGCCTTAGACAACTGATCAAATAAGATATCTATGCATGGCAGAGGGTACTTATTCTTGATTGTAACTGCATTCAAGGGTCTATAATCTACACACATGCGTAGAGATTGATCCTTCTTCTTCACAAAGATGGCTGGGCATCCCCACGGAGATGAACTAGGGCAGATAAGGCCTTTCTTTAGTAGTTCATTCAACTGGGTCTTAAGTTCAGCTAGTTCATTGGGAGGCATTCTATATGGCCTTCTAGAGATGGGAGCTGTACCAGGAAGCAACTCTATCTTGAATTCTACTTCTCGATCCGGGGGCAATCTAGGCAAATCATCGGGGAAAACATCTGGAAAGTCACACACGACAGGGATATCTGCTAGAGACTTTGCTTGCACCGCATTGGTCGTGCAAGAAAGATTGATGTCCCTGGGTAACTATACTGGAAAACCCTCCTGATTGCTAGGATCTCTGAGCATAACTACCCTAGTTGATGTATCGATAAGCACTCCATGACGGCTCATCTAGTTCATTCCCACTATCACATTGATACCTAGCCCCGGTAAAATTACCAGATCAACCTGATAACTTTGCCCCTCTATCACAATTTGTACATCCCCAACTACCAACTTGGTTGGGATAATACCACTAGCAGCCCTTATACAATAACCCTCACCCTCAACAATATATGTTTTCTGCATAAACTTGGATGCAAATGATGGACTAATGAAGGAATGCAAAGCACCTAAATCAAATAGTACAACTGCGGGGTGTTGGTCAATCAGAAACTTACCGGCAGTCACTATCTCTCCTGAAGGAATCTCAGTAATATTAGTGTGGTTCACTTGACCCTGATGGCCACCCTGGTAATTATTCTTCTTAGGGTAAGGGCATTCCCTTGCCCAGTGGCCTGTCTTGTTGCAGTTCCAGCACGGCATGTTGCTTGGTGGAGCCCTAGAACTGCCCTGACTGGTAGTGCCCTTGGGAAGAGCAACTGTAAATGCCTTGCGAAACCCAGTCTTGGCGGGATTCTTCTTCTGCGGTGGGCGAAACTTGGTGGCTGACGCTGGAGGATGGAATGGAGTCCTTTGTGCGACGGGAGCCTTAGATTGTGAGGCACCCGCCTCATAGGCCCTCTTACGACTTTTCAAAGCCACATATACAGCATTGTTGTTCTCTTGCGATAAAGCATCACTCACAAACTCATTAAAATGAGCGCACTTGCAATTTCCCATGGTCTTCATCAGTTTGGGGCTAAGTCCCTGCTTGAAGCTAGCAATCTTCTTAGCCTCGATGTCCACAAACTCGGTGGCATACCTTACAAGGTTGTTGAAAGCTTACAGGTATTCGTTCAGGCTCTTGTTTCCCTGAGTCAGCTTCATGAACTCTGTATGTTTGATCGCCATAAGACTAGGAGGAATGTAATTTCCCCTGAAAGCAGACTTGAACTGATCCCAAGCGATTTGGGCATTAGCAGGCATAGTGGACCGATGATGACTCCACCAGATGCCAGCAGGCCCATGAAGTTGGTGCGATGCGTACTCAGTTTTTAGCACCTTAGTCAAGCGGAGCAGACAGAACTTCTGCTCGAGAGTATTCAACCACTCATCAGCTTGTAGAGGCTCCTCAGCCTCCTTGAAGATTGGGGGTTTCGTGTCAAGGAAATCCTTGAAATCACTGTATTGATTTGGATCCGGTCCTTGGCATGGACCACGGCCATCACGATTCGCAATCATACGGAGGGCCTCGGCCATAGTGCGCTGTCCTTCCGCAAGCATTGCTATTAGTTCCGTTGGTGTGGGTGGTGGTGGCGGAAGATCATCATCATCACTCGCACCGGTGAAACGAGTACAAGGCATCTGCACAATGCACAACCAGTAATTATTGATGATGTCAGCACATTGGAGAGGAACAATATAATCATGCCAAACTATATTTATTGACGAGAATGAAAACCTCATACAATAAACAGAGGCAATAATTCATTCTCCAATCACCACATCATCAAGTAGATTACTAGCGCCATATGCAGTGCATTCCAACATGACAAGTTTTAAACTTCACCATAACGTTACGCATCCCGAAGGGAACGAATTAAAGTACATTACAAGTATGACTGCAAAAGCTTAACTAGTGAGACTTGCTAACGAACTACTCGTCGAAGTGATCACTGTCCACATCGGAGACACCTTGGACTTCTTCTGGGTATTCCTCTTCTTCTAACTCTAAAGAAGCATCTCTGTGATGGGTCACACGATCCAATTCTTGTGTAGTCTCATCTCTCTCAATAGTGAGGTTTGACCCCACTATTGCAGACGATAATTTGCAATACCGCGAATCTCCTCAACTTTTTGCTGAGAGATTGCGCTTTATACTTGGGATAAGCAATTATAAGGGAGGGAGTAATGCAATATGAATGTCATGAGTGAATATGATGCATGCTCGTTCCGTACGTCCTCAGAAACCTAAGAAAATTTAAGCTTTAGCGGAATATACGGTGGCATACATACGTTCTCTCAATTAGCAGTAACTAGTCGATCTACATGGTACGTTGTTAGCGTACCTACAGAACAACTTCATTGCAGCCCAACCCAATAAGATATAATGCTAATTACACAAGCAGTACTAAGATACTTTCCATATATACATCCCCCGATATATATACTTCGGCATCCAAACTACCCGACAAATGTACCCACAATTAAGTACTTTCATGTATACATGTATGCAACATGTAAATACTCCAGTAACCACAACTAGCTCTCCCCTAGACCGACGGTTGGACGGCCATACTCTCACAACTCACTCTTACCTTTGCGTAGAGGCAATTGATCCATACATTACCATTCAAACGAATGGCATCCATGTAATATCACGCCGCATGGACGACGAAATAGAGACAATCAATTCCCCCAAGTTAGTAATTATATATAAGCCACCTAGAAGTCCTTAAGTGGGCTATAAGGGATATGATCACCAGTATACCATAAAAATTTTGATTTTTGAACACTTATATATATAATTATAAGTTTGAAAACCATTTTTACAACAAAAGCTTTTGTTTTAAATAGCCATAAGACATGTTTAATGTTGAATCTAGCTCCGATACTAGCTGTCACAGAACCGACCAATTTATAAGAGCACAAGTACAAAAACAATCGCCGAAATGATCAAATTCTCGAACTTGAGCCCATATAAACCCGGTAGTCAACCGAAATCTCGAAGGATTTCAAACCAACTTGCATACAACCAAGATCACAGTAATTCAACATAACATATCGTACATTACAACATTTCTCAGATGTTCGCAAATAGATTACATCATCATAGAGTCATTGTTATTACAAAACAAGTCTTATAAAACATGCAGAAGCAAATAGTTTAACTCACACACCGAGTTCAAATACACATACTGGTTTGCTGATCACTGCCCGCAAAAGCATTCAGATAAGAGAAAGGAGATCATGCCCATGATCTAGTCTTCATCACCCGCCGGGTGGAGACAATACTTGCAGAATCCCTGATATAGAAGGTCATCTGCAACAAGAGGGAATAAACCCTGAGTACGGGAATGTACTCAGCTAGACTTACCCGTTGAAAACCAAACAAATAACACCAAGGATTATGCATAGCTTAATGTAGTGGAGCTGGCTGACACTTTCTTTTTGCAGAAATGCATAAGTAATAATGATCAACTCTGAACGTGAACTAGCAGTAACTTTTTAGCCATTAACCTGTCATCTATATTAGCACCTGTACTAAGCAATCATTTTATTAGGGTGCAAACATTAATAACCATATCAGGTATTCATTATGGCAACCTTATCATCATCCATTTAACCATATCGTTAAATTAATTGAATCTACGTTGCCGCTGCTCGGTCAAGTTCTCACTATCCGGGAGAGACGGCGATTCGAATCGATTCCTATCCAGCTGGAGGGGTATTCCTAAACACAAACCCTGCTTCCCCCGTCAGGGTCGCAACAAGTCACCTTTGGTACGATTTAGGAGTCGCGAGTCCGAACAGATCGACATTCTCAGAGAACCACTCTGCCAGGGTTGTTTGGGACTCTAACCCGTCTTGGACTTATGCCAATGGCTCTCCGCACATCCTTACTACCTCCAGAATGTCGCCACTGCTCGCGTCCCCGGCCTGAGTCGAGCTACTAGGCTTCGTGGTCGGAACGACTTATCCGGCTAGCTAAGTGTTAGGCTGCGTTCAACATGACATGAGGACGTACAGCGTATCGGTCCTTAAACGACTCAGACGGAGTCACTATGTTCAAACCTACACAAGACCCCACCTGGTCTTAATTCATTATTCACATGGTTCTTTTCCACGATAGCAAATATAGCCAACCGTGATCCACCTCATCCTAAAGCTCGCAGGTGATAGGAAATCACCTGACTTCTACCGCACTAAGCATGGCTAAGCATTTAACCTATTCCTGAACTTAAATAGGATTCCAGTGCGATATCTGGACAAGGAAGGATATATAATGCAGCAATTGGTTCCAACCAATTCCTATACTTAATGCATCATCAACAATAAAAGATACTCAATGTATTTGTAAAAACATGGGAGGCTTAATATGCTCCGGGGCTTGCCTTTCAGGAACGAGGAAGGCTGGTGGTCAGGGCACTCGGGCAATTCCTCTGCGGCGACTGCTTCGTCGGCTTCCTGCACCTCGGGTTCCTCCTCCTAGTTGGCTCCCTCGAACTCCAGCAATGTCACTCCCTCCGGCACACCTATTGCATGAATGCGCAAGATAAATATCATGGATGCACATGAACGAATGTCGGGGATGCTCGGGGAATGCACATGTTCGCTGTAGTTTGCATATTCCAACTTAAGCCCTATTCAAATCACTTTCACTTACCACGTTTATACAACCTAAGGTATAATTGCTCATCTTCCATTAATGACCTAGCACCTGCACCTAAGCATATTCTCAAGTTAGGCTAACCCCTAAACAATCAATGAGAACATTGCACAAGCATACACTCAAGCATTTGTATTCCAACCAAATGGAGACTATGTAGCGGTACAGTAAACTAGCCATAACTGGAGATTTATAAATCCAAATGATATGCAACAAGACAATCTGGAAAGCTTATAAAATTGTCTACAATACATTTTCAGACCTCAGAGCATGATTCAAACCTTTACCAGGTCGAACTCATAAATCAACAGAACTTTGTCCTCACAAGGCAGAGAATAAGCAAAGACTAGAACCTAACTTTAAACAGCTGTAGTTTCTAAGCTACTGGGCCAAATGCCCTCAAATTTTGACAGGAGCTAGATACATACATTATCTACAACTCTTGTATTCATTACAATCACAGAAAACCAAAATATCATGGGGAGCTTTCTAAAGTCCCCAGATCTGTCCAGAGGGACATAATGCAAGCGAAATACTTAGTAACTCATGAGGTAAACATATAATTGGACGACACTAAATCTACTCACATGTCACACATATCACAAGAACACCAGAAAGTAGGGTGTTCATTCCCAAAACATTTCCTCTAATACCTTTCTTAATTTATTTAATTAACTAGAGGAAATAGTAAACATATATGAAAGCTACACCATTAAATCTACAAAAATTACAGTAGACCCTACATGCCCTAAGTAGACTACCATAAAAATTTCACACCATTTTAATAAGTACAATAGCCTACACAAAAATGGTAAGGCAGAATGGCTTAAAATGGCATAATTTGGAAACCTTAGTGAAAAGTGTCAAGCAACAGATTTCATATTTTTCCTAGCATCTATAAGGTACCAAGATACTACCTACCAAGTTTCATGGCCATAGGATTCATAGATAATTTACAAAAATTCACACAAGTATCTACCAACGATAAAAGGAAAATCTATAACTCAAAAACTACACATGCAATGACTCTCAAATTTTAACCAGAGCTTCTACTATACAATACTAGCTTACCCACAAAATTTCACAATTTTTGGATCAAGGAAACTCAAGATATGATTTAAACAAGTTTGCATGCATTCAAAAACACTTTTCAAGTTCCTATTTAATTCATCCAAAATTTCTACATAAAGTGCTCCAGACATATTTTTCTTAAATACTAGACCTAACTGTGAGTCTAACAAAATTGGAAGTACTCAATTTGGATCTACCAATTGGGAGTTACAAAAATCAAAAATCAGCATTCAAAACTGCATTTTTGAACTAGCCCTAAGACAGCACAGCCACTGACGTGCGGGTCCCGGTGTCAGCCGACCCCACCCGTCAGCGAGACGGAAACAGAGGAGGCGCACGCGACGGCGCGGCACATGGCGAGGCTCACCGATGGTGGCTCCTCCGGCGAATTCAACGGCACCGACGTGCTCCCCAAGTTCCCCTGCGTGGATTGACCCCCTAAGCCTAGACCCTAGCAGCCCCAAAGCACGCCGGCCATGGCGCACGGTGGCCCTGCCGTGGTGCACGGCGGTGCGCGGCCACGTTCCAGCATGACCGGACTGGCTTGGTCGGTAAGGTCTTCACAGGAGATGTTACAAGCGATGGGGAAGACGAGACGAGGGCTAGGGATGGAGGAATGGTGCGGTGGTGCGCTAGCCACGGTGAGCGCCATCTCCGGCGATGCTCAGCCATGGCGGCGGTGGTGGAAACGGTCACAACGACCTTACCTAAGCTTGAGTGGATCGGCAAAATGGTGGAGGACGGAGAGGCGAACACAGGCGGAGCTCTAGACAAGCTGGCCGACGCGTTTTTGCGGTGGTGCGAGAGCTAGGCGATGGCGAAGCAGGAGCGGCAATGGCGGAGCAGCGGCTTCGACGAGAGCGGGCGAGTGGAGAAAATGAAGAGGAGGCAGAGCGCGTGCAGGCGAGTGGAGAGGCAGCAGGGCGTCGTTCATTTCAAGCCGGCCAGCGCGCGGCATGGTCAGGCCATGTCAAGTGCGTGGCGGCCACGCGGCGGCAACCTCCTGGCCACGGTCGGCCATGATCGGCTGAAGTTTTTGATTCAGTAACTCCATTAACCGACTGACAGCGAGTTTTCAACGCGTTCAAACTCAAAATCGGTGGCAAGTTAGCAAAACATCCCTAAATCAAAGTTGAAGCCCTATGTTCCAGCTACAAAACTCATTTAGAGACCAAAGTCTAATTCGCAAAGGATGGAGAGTAAAATCATACCCAAGTTGGCTCAATCAAACTGAAATGGCAGTTAAGACTTAGCAAAATTTTCAAGTGTTGACTCCACCTTCAAATCTGACTTGTGGGCCATTTTTGAGCATGTTGTGCTCATTTTCATGAGATGGCCATAAAATAACTTTTGTTCCTTACATAATTCTCTACATCTTTGCTTTAGGTTGCTCAGACATGCAAACATCCTAAGCCACACTTTTTAAATAATCAAACAAAAGGGTTCAGGGGTCAAATTTGGTCAAACCATGACTTGGAAACCTAATTAGTCAAAGTGACCAACATGAATAATGTTCCAAAAGACATTCTATGTGTAACTAAGTTACTTACAAGCATTTCTAGCCACACCATGCATTGGTCACACAAGAATCAATCAAGGTATGTACTGAAACAATGAAAAACACAAGAAGTGTTGCAAATGTTTCATAGTCATGTTTCACATGTTTCATGATCTTGTTGCATAGTATTAACTAATCTTGTTTCACTAAGTGAGTGGCACATGTTGCACTCAAGTGTTGCACACTTTACATTTCATAAAAGAGACAACACACATGAAACATACAACATGTTGCAATGTTTCGAAATCATGTTTCATGTGATATAAGTTCACGAAGGGATGCATGATGCTCATGTTCATGAAAAGCAGTGCAAATGTGGAAGCTAAACACCAGGGGTGTTACAGACCTTGCTATATCAATGAGTGTTCTATTCTTCCTCTCAACAAGGCCATTTGATTGAGGTGTGTACTTGGCCAAGAATTGATGTCTAATTCTAAATTCATCACACAACTCATCAATTCTAGTGTTCTTGAACTCACTACCATTGTCACTTCTAACTCTCTTGATAGTTGTTTCAAACTCATTGTGAATGCCCTTGACAAATGATTTGAATGTTGCAAATACATTACTTTTGTCCACTAGAAAGAATACCTATGTGTATCTAGTGTAATCATCCACTATCACAAAGCCATATTTGTTACCACCGATACTAGTGTATTGTGTTGGCCCAAACAAATCCATGTGTAATAACTCAAATGCTTTACTAGTGCTCATCATGCTTTTCTTAGGATGGGTGTTTCCAACTTGTTTGTCGACTTGACAAGAGCTACAAAGCTTATCCTCTTAAAACACAACATCTTTCAAGCCTCTAACCAAGTCATGCTTAACTAATCTATTTAATTGTTTCATTCCAACATGACCAAGCCTTCTATGCCATAACCAACCCATGCTAGACTTAGTGAACAAGCATGTAGATAATTTAGCTTCACTAGCATTGAAATCAACCAAGTATAGATTCTCATATCTAAAGCCTTTGAAGATCAAGTTAGAGCCATCTACACTTATGATTTCTACATCATCTACCCCACATATGCATTTGAATCCAAGATCACACAATTGAGCCACAGATAGTAAATTGAAGTTCAAGCTCTCTACTAGCAACACATTGGATATGCTTATGTCATTGGATATTGCAATCTTACCAAGCCCTTTAACCTTTCCTTTGCCATTATCACCAAATGTGATACTATCATAACCATCATTGACATTGGTGTTGATTGAGTTGAATATTCTTACATCACCGGTCATGTATTGAGTGCACCCACTATCAAGAACCCAATGCCTTCCTCTGACTTTGTAATTGACCTACAAAAGAAGATCAATTCTTTTTAGGTATCCAAACTTGCTTGGGTCCTTGAAGGTTAGTCACTAAGCTCTTTGGTACCCAAATGGCTTTCTTCTTTGAGCCAATCCATGGTTTACCAATGAACTTGGCCTTTACACCATTTGTACCCATAGTAAGCATATAGCATGAATCAAGCTTTATGAAGGATATATTAGCATTTTTGCTCTTGTTGTTGCATTCTTGCTCTTTATGACCCACTTGCTTGCAACTAGTGCAAAACTGACCATTGTTCTTCACAAAACTAGTCTTGTGAGGAGCAAAGGCTAGCCTTGCCTTTCTTGGGGGTATAGCCCAATCCCTATTTGTAGAGAGAAGCTCTTTGGCTACCCAAGCACATAAGCAAGCGGTCCTCACCACCATACGCCTTAGCCAAGTTGTGAGTGAGCTTATTGACCTCCTTCTTTAGGTTCTCATTCTCAACCATTAGTGAGGCATCACAAGTAAGACCATCACTACTAGATGAGGTAGAAGTGGAAGTGCTATAAGAAGGGTTAGTGGGAGGAACAATGATTGGCATAGATAGTGATTCATCAATTATATCACTAAGTTAAACCTACATTGCAAGTTTCAATATGCTTCTTTTTATTTTGCTCATCAAGCAAAGAGGAATGAGCCTTTTCAAGCTTTTTGTGAGCTTTGGCAAGCTTCTCATTGGCTTCCTCTAGCCTCTCATGAGATGCATTGAGCTCATCAAATGCTTGCTTAAGGGCTTTTAGTTCCTTACACAAGCTTTTGCATTCCCTTCTCTTGATGTTAAAGTGTTCTCTAGCATCTTCTAGCATGTCAAATAATTCATCCTTAGTAGGTTCTTCATCATCACTATCACTATCATTTTCATTTTCATTATCATGTTCCTCATCACTTCCATCATCACAATGCGTATGTTGCATTGGATTTGCGGTCATACAAGAAGGGATCGAGTTCGGAATGATGATATACGTGATAGATTAGGGGTAGCACTAATTGAAGAAAAGCTTGTCCAACACCGGTTGAGATGGTTTGGACATATCCAACGGAGACCTCCAAAGGCACCAGTGCATAGTGGAATCCTAAGCCAGGATAGTAACATGAAGAGAGGCAGAGAAAGACCGAAGTTAACTTGGGTAGAGGCAATAAAAGGAGACTTGAAAGGATGGAATATACCCAAAGACTTAGCCTTAGAAAGGAGTGCTTGGAAGACAGCTATTCATGTGCCTGAACCTTCATTGCTTCTGCTGGGTTTCAACTCTAGCCTACCCCAACTTATTTGGGACTTAAAGGCTTTGTTATTGTTGTTGTTGTTGTTGAGTGGCCTTAGCCATGAAGCATGATGGAGTGTCGAAGAGAGAAGGCTTCTCATTGATTGCAATGCTTGCAAATGCCTTCTTCTTGGTGGTCTTGTCATCATCACTATCATCATCATCAATTGAGGAAACATCACTATCCCAAGTGACCACATATGAACCACCCTCCTTCTTGAAAGCCATCTTGTCCTTCTTCTCTTTCTTTTCCTTTTTGTCCTTCTTTTTGTTCTTCTTGTTGTCATCATCATTGTCGCTATTGTATGGGCATTGAGCAACAAGATGATCTTTGCTTCCACACTTGAAGCACCTTCTTGACTCTTCTTTCTTCTTGGATGAAGACTTCTTTCTTCTAGCATGGTAGCCCTTCTTCACCATGAACTTGCCAAATCTCTTCACAAAGAGGGCCATCTTCTCATCATCATCATCATCCCATGATTCATCTTCTTCACTTGATGTTTCTTGCTTAGCTTTGCCCTTGGATGATGTGGCCTTGAATGCCACACTCTTCTTCTTCTTCTCATCCTTCTTCTCATCTTTCTTCTCCTTCTTTTCTTCCTTCTCATCTTCATCTCTATATGTATCATCGGTCATTATATCTCCCAACACTTGGTTTAGTGTCATGGTGTCCAAACCACTCCTCACCAGCAATAGTGACCAATGTGCCAAATCTTGAGGGTAAGTATCTCAAGAACTTGTGGGTGAAGTCCTTGTCCTTGACCTCTTCTCCAAGTGCTTTGAGATCATTAACAAGCACTTGAAGCCTATGAAACATCTCCGGCACACTCTCATCCTCCTTCATCTTGAAGCTTGCAAACTTCTCCTTGAGAATGTAAGCCTTTGCACCCTTCACGGCTTGAGTGCCCTCAAATGATTCTTCCAACTTTTTCCAAGCCTCATGAGTCATCTCAATGTTCTTGATTTGCTCAAATATTCTTTCATCCAAAGCATCATGGATGGCACTAAGAGCAATGTCATTATTTTGGAGTAGCATCTCTTTGGTAGTGGTGGGAGCCTCTTCATCTTCTATCTCAATCTTTGTTTCAACCACCTTCCAAACCTTCCTATTGATTGACTTGATATAAGTTGTCATCTTAGCCTTCCAATAGGGATAGTTGGAGCCATCAAATTGGGGTGGCTTCTTTGTGTTGTTGATTTGAGCCATTTTTACACCGAAGGTTGTTAAGCCTCAAATCACGGTGACCTCAGCTCTGATACCACTTGAAAGGTCCTAATGGATAGAGGGGGGTGAATAGCCTAATAAAAATTTCTACAACAACACTTAACAAAATGGTTAGACAATTTATGAGGCAAAGCAAGTGTTGTGCTAGTCTACTCAAAATGCAAGTCACCTACCACAATTCTAGTTTAGATAGTGTTAATTCACACAAGAGCAATGACACTACCCTATGTTAGTGTGCTCTCAAAGGCTAACTAAAGAGCCACACCAACCAAGCAAGCAAGCTCTCACAACTAGCAACACTAAAGAGCTTGACAACTAGTTTATGGTAATGTAAAGAGAGTGATCAAGAAGGTTATACCTGCCATGTAGATGAAGAAACCAATCAGTCACAAGGATGAATAACAATGAAGACCAATCAACTCAGAATCAATGATGAAAACAATGATTTTTACCGAGGTTCACTTGCTTGCCGGCAAGCTAGTCCTCGTTGTGATGATTCACTCACTTAGAGGTTCGCGCGCTAATTGGCTTCACACGCCAAACCCTCAATAGGGTGCAGCACAACTAACACAAGATAAGGATCACACAAGCCACGAGCAATCCACTAGAGTACCTTTTGGCTCTCCACCGAGGAAAGGTCAAGAACCCCTCACAATCACCACAATCGGAGCCGGAGACAATCACCACCCTCTGCTCAACGATCCTCGCTGCTCCAAGGTGTCTAGGTGGTGGCAACCAATAAGAGTAACAAGCAAACTCCTATAGCAAAACACGAACACCAAGTGCCTCTAGATGCAAACACTCAAGCAATGCACTTGGATTCACTCACAATCTCACAAAGATGTTGAATCAATGATGGAGATGAGTGGGAGGGCTTTGGCTAAGCTCACAAGGTTGCTATGTCAATGAAAATGGCCAAAGGTATGAGCTTCAACCGGCCATGGGGCTTAAATAGAAGCCCCCACAAAATAGAGTCGTCGTACCCCTTCACCGGGCAAAACGCGGGGTGACCGGATGCTTCGGTCTGATCGACTGGACGCTGGCCCTCAGCGTCCATTCACGTGATACACACCATGTGTCCCCTGCTTCAAATATAGTTCGTTAGATTTCAACGGTCATCTTGTTGACCGGACACAGCGCACAAATTGATCGAACGCTCAGCCTCCAGCGTCCGGTCGTTTCTGGTAAGATTCCAGAAACGAATTTCTTTGACCGGACGCGTCTGGTCAGGCTTGACCGGACCCTGCTAGTGTCCAGTCACACAATGACTTTCCTATGCGCTGCCCGACAATAGGACCGGATGCTGGACCTCAGCACTCGGTCAGTCCAAGACCCAGTGTCTAGTCGATGACCGATGCTGGCGTCTACGCTGCCACACTTGACCAGACTGCACCGGTCCCTCTGAGACCAGCGTTCGGCCACTCAGTGACCAGCAAGACTAACTCCTTTTCACCTCTAACTTCTTCACCCTTGCTCAAATGTGCCAACCACCAAGTGTATCACCTTGTGCACATGTGTTAGCATATTTTCACAAACATTTTCAAGGGTGTTAGCATTCCACTAGATCCTAAATGCATATGCAATGAGTTAGAGCATCTAGTGGCACTTTGACAACCGCATTTTGATACGAGTTTCACCCCTCTTAATAGTATGGCTATCAAACCTAAATGTGATCACACTCTCTAAGTGTCTTGATCACCCAAATAAAATAGCTCCTACAATTTATACCTTTGCCTTGAGCTTTTTATTTTTCTCTTTGTTCTTTCCAAGTCCAAGCACTTGATCATCACCATGGCATCATCATCATCATGTTATGATCTTCATTTGCTTCACCACTTGGAATGTGCTCCCTATCTCATGATCACTTGATAAACTAGATTAGCACTTAGGATTTCATCAATTTATCAAAACTAAACTAGAGCTTTCACTTGTCCACCCTCACCATTGAGGATGTGACAGGCTGTCTGTGGGCGGTGGATGAGTGCCTGGAGCAGGCAACAGCAACGAAGGAAAGCAGGAAGCTCCTACTGACGGAAGAGGAGTGGGCTGCTCGGAGGAACTCCGGGAAGGCAGCCTCCTCCAGCCTACGGTGGCGATGGCAAGCGCCGCGGCAAGGCTTCTTCGGAGAAGAAGCAGGTCGACCCCAACGCCTACCGACATTGCGGGAAGATGGGCCATTAGGCATGGGAGTGCCCAAACCGCAAGTAGGAAAAGAAGGCTCAGGCTCACCTGGCGCAAGCCGATGATGAGGATGAGGCCACTATCCTGATGGCGATGTTCTGTGCACTACACGACATCGAGGCCGAGGAGAGGGAAGAGGCGACGATGGTGGAAGGACCTGGGAAGGCCCTGATGACCGTCAACCTCGATGAACCATGTGCCCAAGTTCACCTCGGGCGTGTGGGCGCCGACCAGGAGCAGCGGTGGTATCTAGACTCTGGTGCCAGTAACCACATGACGGGCTCCAAGCCATCCTTCTCCGAGCTCGACGGCGATGTTACCAGTACGGTGAAGTTTGGTAACGGCTCGAGGATAGCTATCCAAGGGCATGACACCATTATCTGTAGATGCTAGAACGGGGAGCACCATGCGCTAACGGATGTATATTACATCCCACAGCTGTGTTCTAGCATCATCAGCATTGGTCAGCTGGATGAGTGCGGTAGCGAGGTACTGATCAAGGATGGAGTCCTTAGGATCAGGGACCAGGAGCAGCGACTTCTTGCCAAGGTGAAGAGGTCCCTAAACTGATTGTACCTACTCGACTTGAAGGTAGAGCAGTCAGTGTGCCTGGCGGCAAGGCACTCCGAGGAACCATGGATGTGGCATGCCCGGTTTAGACATCTTAGCTTCGACACGCTTGGTCGGCTAGAGAAGATGGTCCGAGGGCTACCCCACATCAAGCACAGAGGCGAGCTATGTGACAGCTGCCTGGCCAGGAAGCAGAAGAGGCTACCTTTCCCAAAGGTGGCCAAGTATCACGTGAAGGAAGCTCTCAAGCTCATTCATGGCGACCTCTGCGGGCCAATCACACCTGCTACATGCGGTGGTCAGTGGTACTTTCTCCTACTCATGGATGATTGCAGTCACTACATGTGGCTGCAACTCCTGACGAGCAAGGATGAAGCGGCGATGGTGATCAAGAAGTTCAAGATGCGCGCGGAGGCCGAGAGCGATAAGAAGCTCCACGTGTTGTGGACTGATCACGGTGACGAATTCACCTCGGTGGAGTTCGCTATGTACCACGCAGATTAGGGTGTGGGGCAACACCACACCATGCCTTACTCGCCACAACAGAATGGCATGGTGGAGCGATGGAACCAGACAGTGATCGGCATGGCCTGATCCATGATGAAGGCCAAAGGCATGCCGACAAGGTTCTGGGGAGAGGCAGTGACCACGACGGTGTTCATCCTCAACCGCTCTTCGACCAAAGCCCTGACAGGCAAGACGTCGTTCGAAGCTTGGTATGGGTGCAAGCCGAGCGTGTCCTTCCTCCGGACATTCGGTTGCATCGGCCATATCAGGAAGATGAAGCCGAACCTCACCAAGCTAGAGGATAGAAGCACACCGATGGTGTTCCTGGGCTACGTGGAGGGTACCAAGGCATACTGGCTCTATGACCCACGTGGAGACAAGGCGCTTGTCTCGCGCGACGTCGTGTTCGACGAGGAGGTAGCTTCGGACTAGAGTAGTCTGAGCATGGGGGAAGCTAGCAGCTTCACCAGCATCTTCGTCATCGAGCACTTGGTCATCCACGGTTATGGAGACGCTGGGGAACAGGTGACGAGCACTCTGGGAGGAGCGCCGAGCACTCCAGCGGTAGAGTCGAGCACTCCTAGGGCAGTGCCGAGCACTTTAAGAGGGATGCCGAGCACTCCGAGAGGAGTGTCGTGCACTCCTGGAGGGATGCCAAGCACACCAGGAGTGGTGCTGGGAGGTTTTGCAGTGGTGGCGACCACTCCAGGATGGGTGCTAAGCACTCCCGTGGTGGGGCCAAGATATTTTGCAGTGGTGCCAACCGCTCCAAGACTAAGGCTAGGCACTCCTATAGTGTGGTCGAACACTGCAGGAGTTATGATGAGCTATCCAGAAGTAGTGCCGAGCACTTCAGGTGCTATGCCGAGCACTCTGGTGTAATAGGGAACTCCATCAACGCCGATCGAGTTCGCCTCACCCCTAAGTGACATCACTGAGTTCGTGGACGCCTACCATGAAGGTGAGGAGGTGCAGTTCCAGTAGGCTAGACAACATCGTTGGCGGCACAGGTCCCTCAGGTCTGGCGGGCAGGCTAGCTCAATGACGCAGAGCTGCTACTCGTCAGTGCAGAGGAACCACCCACGTTCGCGCTAGCCGAGCACAATGAAAACTAGCGATGAGCGATGCTGGAGGATATGAAGGCGATCAAGGAAAATGAGACTTGGTAGCTTGTAGATCCACCTCTAGGATGTCGTTCGATCAGCCTAAAGTGGGTGTACAAGGTCAAAAGGGATGAGCTCGGCGCCATTGTCAAGCACAAGGTGCGCCTCATCACCCGAGGCATTGTTCAGCATGAAGGCATCGACTTCGATGAGGTCTTTGCACCTAGTAGCGCGTATGGAGTCAGTTCGTTTACTACTAGCCTTGGTAGCAGCAAAGGATTGGCGCATCTATCACTTGGACGTTAAATCGACCTTCCTCAATGGCAAACTAGCGGAAACGGTCTTCGTCAGGCAACCTCTAGGGTTCGCTGTCAAGGGAGAGGAGCATAGGGTGCTTTGACTGAGCAAGGCGCTCTACGGGTTGCGGCAAGCCCCTCGAGCATGGAACGCCAAGCTTGACGCCACGTTGGGTGAGCTTGGGTTTTAAAGGTGCGCAACCGAGCACGCGCTCTACATGCGACGACAGGGAAAGGAGGAGCTCGTGGTCAGGCGTGTATGTGGATGACTTAATCGTCACCGGCGCGTGCATGGAGGACATCAACAGCTTCAAGCGCGAGATGGCGGCTCATTTTTGAATGAGCGATCTCGGCGCACTCTCCTACTACCTTGGCATCGAGGTGAGATAGAAGGAGGAGGAACTCACGCTCGGTCAGAGCACCTATGCCTCCAAGCTGTTGGAGAGGAGCGGCATGGTGGAGTGCAAGCCATGCATGACTCCGATGGAGGAGTGGCTAAAACTGACGAAGGCCAGTACCGCGGCGAAGGTGGATGCAACACTCTACTGGAGCATCGTCGGCGGTCTGTGCTACCTAGTCCACACGAGGCCGGATATTGCGTTCACCGTGGGCTATGTCAGTCACTTCATGGAGGATCCCAGAGAGGATCACTGGGCTGCGGTGAAGCGGCTACTGCACTACGTCAAGGGGATGGTAGATCATGGGATCATCTTCCCAAAGACCGGCGAGAGTAGGCTACAACTCACTGTGTTCAGCGATGCAGACATGGCGGGGGACATCGACGGACGACGGAGCACCTCTGGTGAGCTCGTCTTCCTCGGGCTAGCCCTAATTTCATGGCTGTCGCTAAAACAAAAGGTGGTGGCGCTATCTACGTGCGAGGCAGAGTACGTAGTGGTGGCCACAGCGGCATGCTAGATTGTGTGGCTACGCCGGCTGCTGGGCGAGCTGACCGGTGTGGAAGCTCATCCACCAGCACTGATGGTGGACAACCAGCCCGCCATCGCCCTCGCGAAGAATCCAGTTCTGCACGACCGGAGTAAACACATCGACATGAAGTTCCACTTCCTCAGGGACTGTGTCGATGGAGGGCAGATCGTCATCGAGTTCATCGAAACTGGTCGGCAACTCGCGGACGTCCTCACCAAGCTGCTCGGACGACTTCGACTTACGGAGATGATCGGCATGGAGGGGGTACAAGGGTTAGCAGTAGGATTAGGGGAAGATTGTTAGCTAATCTACTGCTACCTTGTGTGAACACAGTAAGGGAAGGCGGCGCCGAAAAGCCCCCTGCTGTGATACTGTAGCGCTGTAGGTGCAGGCGCCGCATGGCTCACCTACAGCACTGTAGGAACATGCAGTGGCCGGCGTTATCTAGTTAATGTTGCAGCATGTGCGTTATACTAGGACTAGATAGATAGAGTTGTATAAATAAACATACACGGCTAACTCAGTAAAGAGAGTTCAGATTTGCCATCTCACAGACAGGGCTTCGGCCAACGCTGGTGCCTTGTATTGTGCGTGCTTGCTCTGTTCTCCCTTCTTCTTCTAGCTCTAGCCATAGTGTGTGGGGACGGACAACGCTTGTTCGTAGGTCGGCACGGCTAGTGGGTGCTCAGCAACACTAACGGGTGCTCGGCAAGATCGGCGAGTGGTTCACTCGCCTGAGCCGGTGATCTTGTGGGCCAACAAGGGATTCATCATAGAGTTTAGCTTTATCCAGCTTGCAGAAGGAAGCACCAAGATCCCCGACTACAGAAGGAGAAAGAGAAGGAGGATTAGCGGAGCACCCAATGCAGTTACGGTCATTACAAGATGAAGATTTAAAACCTTTATTGAGATTATGAACCCGTTCACTGCGTCTGAGATCAGCATCTGAAATATGCAGGGTCTTACCCCTTTTCTTTTTAGGAGGCATGTTCTTGCTCTTGTCCAGATTTGGCAATGGTGTGTGTTGCTCAGTTATAGGAGCCAAGATGGGGCCTGACAATTGTTCTTCCACTGTAACCGAAGTGATGGGTGCTGGAGGGGCAGTATCTGAAGCCAAACAAGGGACAACAGAAGGTCCAGAGCAAGATAATTCAGTAATAGATACTGAAGGCTGAGAAGTAGGAAGAGTGAAGGAGTAGAAATTACCACTGAAGTGCTGGTTAAGAGAAGCCCAGGCAGGGGACTGGAGAAAATCTTTTGCCCACTCATAGAAGCCTTGCTTCAACATCAGCAGAGTAAAGAAATCCATCCATTGTGTTGGGATAGTCACAGTTGGCAGAGATCGATCTACTGAAGCAAAATACTTGGCCCAGCATCTGAAGGCCATTGGGCTTGGGCTAGACTCCGGAAAGGCCTGCTTGAAGACAGTATCAACTGGTGGAACAAAAGTCTCCACAAAGCCCACTTACAATTGTTCAACAACTTCATTGCTAGGCCCCTGGTCTGGGTGGCCAAGATTGGCAAACTCCACTAAGTCTTCTATTTGAAACTCCTCCACTTCAAAGGCTGGCAGATTCTGCATGTTTGGGAAGTCAACCGCCTCTACTGGCTGAGACAACGGCTGTGGTGGCAAGACTTCATCCTCAGAGGCGTCAGTAAGATCATCCATTGCCAAAACATTTTCAGCCTGAGCTGGTAACTGGTCCTCCACAGGATTGACTACAGCCTGCACTATCTCCTCGACTGGATCTGTTTCTTGGTTTAGATGATCATGATCTTGGACAGGAGCCTGCTGAATAAGGATCAAGACAGGGATTGCATTCTCCTCACCAACATTCTGAGGAAGTTGGTGCATCTCTTGAATCTGAGGAGCAGGGACAGGCCATTGTTCCCTGCCCAAACCTTGCAGAGCTTCTAAATTTGGTTCAAAGGGCTGTTGAGAAGGGTGTGTGTGTGTTGGGGGGGGGGGGGGGGGGGGGGGGGGGGGGGGGGGGGCCTTGCCCAGGCTGACCAAATCCGTAGAAGTGATAGACATTGGGGTCAAAATCACCATCATCTGGAGGGAAGTCCTCATCTTGTGCTGCATTACCCAACATGGTTGTTTGGAGCACTTCACACTGAACCGACCAGCCATCAAATTCGAAGCCGGTGCCCTCTGTAAAAACAAAAAACCAAGGGATATCTTCCAAACTGGAAACACGGACTTTAACTATGGCACGGGACAGATGATAATGATCTTCCTCCCATATCATCAACTGCCCGAAAGAAGACACAGCTTTCTCCACAAGTGGGCGAGTCCAAAGGTCTATGTCAAGTCCCAACATCATCATCCACACCTCGTGAGTCATGATTGCCCTTCTATTATTCCAGGCCCGATCTGGTATCCTACCTCCGCTCAGGCCCATCCTATGGGGGGCAGCCTGTGCGATGCCCATGGGCCCATGAGGCTGAGGGGCCACGAGGGTACCCATGTATATACTGTACAGACGTGCCAGGACAATGTTGTCGAGCGCCATCAGCCCATCAGCGCCTCGGGCACGTCTGGCTCGGCCTCGAACACGTCCAGCCCCGCGCCGCCGAGGCGGCCCTCAGCGAGCGCCGCGATGAGCTCGGACGTCCCTCCGGTGTGGCACTGGCACTGCGGTGCGGCGTCCCTCTTCACGGCAACGGCAAGTCGGCAAAGGTATCAGGCCTCTTAAATAAACAAATCAATTTGATTGGAGTTCAGTACTTTAGTGTACAGATCAATACCTGCTTACGGGGATAGGGCTAGGCTTCAGAGATTTGATTTGTAATTCAATATTTTTTTTATCATGTTAGATGTTGCCAAAGAAACATAAGTCCGGTGGTCAAAAAAGGAAAGAAAGAAAACAAGAACTTCAATCCAGAGAATCGCAAAAGGGTGCGTTGCATAGGTTTTTTCCAACATCAAGAAATGCCGAAGTCAGTCAAGATCAGGGGCAGGAACATCAGGGGCAGGAACATGATCAACCAATAATCGCACAAGCTGAATGGCAATGATGGTGGTACAGACGAGCAGATTTTAGATGCACAAGCTGATGCCAATGAAGGTGCTATAGGGGAGGAAAATTTAGATGCGCAAGCTGATACTAATGAAGGTGCTGCAGGGGAGGAAAATTTAGATGTGCAAGCTGATGCTAATGAGGACATTTTGGGATCAGGTGAAAATTTGTAGCCTTCGGATGATACAGAAAATTCATATATTGATGAACAATCAATGTTGACTATCTTTAATCCTAGGACATGGAAAAATCTTAACAATATCAAAAGAGATATCTTAATTGAGAAAGGTGAGATGGATTTACAATTTCCTAGTGATCCTAGTAATAGGCGTTTTTCATATGCTTACTACTCCAGAAAGTACCCCCAGATGTTAGTCATGAAGAACAAATGGCACTAATTATGCGGTGAGTTAATATGTCAAGTGCCATTCCAAGAGTAGAGGAATTTTTCTAGAGTTCTTAAAGGTTGATGACACATCAGGATTGGGGCTTTTTAATGTACTGTTGGATGCATTACAGTCTCTTGATTTGAACATTGATGATGCAAGAGGTCAAGGGGTATGATAATGGTTCCAATATGAAGGGAAAACATCAAGGTGTGCAGGCATGTGTGCTTGAAATCAATCCAAGAGCATTGTATATGCTATGTGCATGTCATAGTCTGAACCTTGTTCTTTGTGATATGGCAAAATCCTGTAGAAAAGCTATTACTTTTTTTGGTGTCATACAACGGATATATGCATTGTTTGCACGATCTACTAAAAAGTGGAAAATTTTGACCGATCATATTGAGAGGTTTACTGTCAAACCCTTGTCTGGTACTCGTTGGGAGAGTCGAATGAAGAGTGTGCAACCTATCAGGTATCAAGCTTCTCAAATAAGATCAGCTCTGAAGGAGGTGGAAAGAACTTGTACCGAGGACCCAAAATTGGTGAGTGAAGCTGGATCATTGGTAACCACTATTGAGAATTTTGAATTTTTAGTTGGTATGGTTATTTGGGAAGATATTTTATCTGTTATCAACATGGTGAGCAAAAAGTTGCAGTCTCCAATTGTGTGCTTGGATAGTACTTTGAAACAGATAGAAGGGGTCATATCATATTTTAAGAAGTACAGAGACACAGGCTTAAGTGCAAGTATTGAGACTGTAAAATCCATTGCATCTAGTTTGGATGTGGAGCCAACATTTCCTACAAAACGTAAAGGTAAAAGGAAGAAGCAATTTGATGAACAAGATGATGAAACTGAAGAATTACAACCGTCAGCTATAGATGACTTCAATGATGACTACTTCTTAGTTATTGTTGATTATGCAATTGTTTCATTGACTAGTCGATTTGATCAGCTAAAGGAATTTGAGAAAATATTTGGTTTCTTATTCAATTCGGAAAATCTAAAGTCCTTGGTTCATAGTGATCTACGAGACTGTTGCACAACTTTTGTGAATACTTTTTCTCATGACAACAAGTCTGATGTTGAGTTAGATGATTTGTTCTTTGAGTTAAAAGTGTTGCAAGTAACTTTGCCAGATCAGTTGATGTCAGCATCTGAGATTCTTCACTTTGTTAAAGTTGCAGATTGCTATCCAAATGCCTCTATTGCATATCGGATTCTGTTAACTATTCCAGTGACAGTAGCATCAGCTGAAAGAAGCTTCTCCAAATTGAAGCTACTGAAAAATTGTTTGAGGTCAACTATGCTACAAGAAAGATTAAATAGCTTGGGCTATGTGCAGCATTGAGAAGGATATTTTAGATACAATTGATCTTGAAAGTGTTCTTGAAGATTTTGCATCAAGAAATGCCCGAAGACGCTTTTTTAAAAAGCACTGAAGCACCGTAGTTTTATTTGAGGTAACCATCATAGTTATTTTGCTGTTTTTTTATCTTCTTTGGTGTACTGTTACCTTTTCAAGAAGAATTAAATATATGCTACAAGTTATATACTTTAATCGTCCTATTCAAATATTACATTGCCGGGCCCTTAGTGTCTTACTGGCCCAAAGGCCCATGAAATTTGTGGGACGGCCTTGCCTCCGCTCGATTACGCAAGAAATCATCTAAGAGCACACGGATGTCCCAAAAGTCCACTGGTCCCTGAGGCATTGGATTCAGGATTGCAATAGCCAGATCATTGTTGCGCCTTGGCACATGTCCTACCACAACACGACGCATGATTGGTCTACCATTGATCATCTGACGCTGGGTGCCCTGTGCCGGCAAGAGGCTGCGCGGACGCCGAAGTCGGGGTCAAGAAGATGTCTGGCTGGTGAAGCGAATTGTCGAACACCACGCGGTCGTAGTGTTTGGCGATCTTCTGGACCTTGAGGGAGAGGTCATCGACGACCCCCTCGAACTCCGGGCGCCAGGTACCGAGGTCGGTGGGCGGCGGCCTCCAGTGCGGTGATGCGGCTGTCCTGCTCAACGTGGACGTGCTCGAGATTGAGGTTCTGCAGCGTGCCGCAGGTGGACTCCAGGTACTCGAAGCGGAGGTCGACAGCGGATCTGAGGCGGAACTCCTCCTTGGAACGCTGGATCTCCTCCAGGATCGTCTTCAGGTTCGGCTCCATGGCTCCGAGCGATCTTTGGAACCGGGTGAAGTGTGGGTGAGGCGGATCTGAGGCCAGGATGCGGGATCTGAAGTCTGATACCAAATTGTGAGTAGCACAGATGTGGGGAAGGGGAAAGGAAGAACAAGGGTAGAGGAGCACGGAATTAGTTCAGAGGAGTGCTTCGAATTTAGAAAGTAATTTGATACAAGTTTGGGTCCATCCCCCTCTACTCCTCTCTCTCAGGTTCTTATACGCTACGTCCTCATCTACTTGATCCAGGCTGGGCCGGCGTAGCGGCTGCTGGGCCTTCGTTGTCTTCTTGGCTTGGGCTCAGGCGATGTAGCGGCCGAGCTGGTAGATGCCTCCTTTGGGACTGCAGGTGGGGCCTGGGTGCTGACATGTCACGGAGGAGATGGGGGAGAAGGGTCGCGATTTCTGGCCGGCGCGCAACTCCATTGATCTCGCCCGCACGCGGAACTCCCACGCCCCACTGCATCGTCCCCTTTCGATTCACCGGTGCGGCGTCCGCCTCAGGCTGCTGGGTTCAAAAACATCACGGCATCATGCTTAGGTGACACTTAAAACCATGGTGATAGGTTTAATTGTGGGAAGAACTAGCCCTTCTGAAGTAGGAAGCCAGGAACAGTGCACGGAAAACAAGCATAAAGTATTTATGTGCCCTTTTTTGTTTTAGAAATTCTTTGTTGGATGATCTATGTTGGACATGGTCACATATCACACTGGATTTCTAATGGTAGAAAATGGATGGATAGGGTGATCAACCTTGATGCTATACCGTATTATGAACTTAGTGTACCCGGGCTAGACCAGTTAATCTAGTCCTGAAAATGCTCTTTAAGATGTGTTGGCTTCTTTGTGTAATTGAACCAGAGGAGTGCTAGCGTCTAAGTTTACTCAGTTATGACTGTTGGCCATTAGCAAAAGTTTTTATAACATTGATTGGGTTCTGGTAGTGAAAACATATTGTTGTCTCCTGTATATATGACTCTTTTCATCTTCATTGAAAGGTATAGCTCCTGCCACTTATGTTAAAAAACAAATGCTGTAGTCTTGATGACCAAGAGCCGTGCAGCTAACTCTGTGATTTTTGGGTGAAAATGCCTTGTAGGAATATATTATACTGATTATATTTGGTCAGAAGGGTACCTTTGAACATAACAAAGGAATAATCATGCTTCTAAATAGTTATGGACTCTAAAGATCTAAGATGTCTGTTCAAAGCTCTATTCCATCTCGACTATTACAATCTATTACTCCTGGTAAAAAATATATGCACTTTGTTGTTAGAATTTGAATTGATTATTTGATAAATATCATAGTTATTCACTGAAACTCTTTAGTTGAATAAGGCACTGGCAAGCATGGAAAATTCTCCATGGACCACGTTTCTTCTGGGCACCTTCGTTCTGCTTTCTCATGGCACTCCTCATCCACCCATCGGTCATCGCAACAGGTAAGTCAGCGTGTAGTCCAGGGCTACTTATTTTTTAGTATGACAGGACAGCAAGAGACGAATTATTTATAGTGGAATCTACACACCAAGGGATCCCAGAAAGAAAAGGAAAACACAAACACACACACTCTCTTCTTAGACGTGGAGAGATGGCTCATGCACTCATGTTTCTTCTCGTGGATCATCTTCTCATCTTCCTGCTCTCCAATCCAATCGCAATCTTAGCTGCAGACTCGACCAATAATTCCGAGATCGAACTGCAAGCCCTCCTCAACTTCAAGCAAGGCATCACAAATGATCCTTCTGGCGTCCTTACCTCATGGGACATTAGCGGCTCATTCTGCACATGGAGAGGGGTCGTCTGTGGTAAGGCCCTTCCCCCTTCCCGTGTTGTTTCACTGGAGCTGAACTCTTTACAGCTGGCTGGGCAATTATCTCCTTCTCTTGCTAACCTTACTTCGATAATACGGTTAGATCTTGGAACTAATTCGTTCCATGGACCCATCCCTGAGGAGTTGGGCACACTTCCTAAGCTTCAGGATCTGATCCTTGCAAATAATAGCCTGTCTGGAATTATCCCTGCTAGTCTCTTCAAGGACTCATCTCGACTTGTCGTTATCAATCTTCAAAGGAATTTCTTAAATGGGCCTATTCCAGATTTCCATACTATGGAAACTCTGCAAATTCTTAACCTTGCAGAGAACAACCTTTCAGGAAGAATACCTCCATCATTAGGAAATGTTTCTTCCCTCACGGATATACACCTTGATTTAAATATGCTAGATGGATCAGTTCCAGAGACTTTAAGTCGAATTCGAAACCTTACTGCTCTGACTTTACGTTACAACCAATTTGGGCATTTCCCAGCAGAACTCTACAACATGACATCGCTGAGAATCCTTGATTTAGGCAATAATGATCTTTCTGGATATTATATACCAGCCACCCTTGGCAACTTGTTACCAAACCTTGAAATGTTGATCATGTCAGGTGACAATATCACAGGACTCATTCCACCATCACTAGCTAATGCATCAAAGCTCCAAGAGATCGATCTTTCCTATAACGCACTAGCTGGCCCAGTGCCGCTTCTAGGATCTTTACTTCACTTACGTGTACTAAGTCTAGGAAGTAACTCCCTAAAGTCTGATAACTGGGCATTCATTACCTCTCTGACAAATTGCTCCAATCTAACAATGCTGATAATGGATGACAACAGGCTTGACGGAAGTCTGCCAATTTCTGTTGGCAATCTTTCATCAAATCTGCAGAGATTAGACCTTGGAAATAACCAAATCAGTGGAAAACTACCAGAACAGATAGGCAATCTTTCACAGCTACAATTGCTTGCCATGGACCAAAACTCGATATCTGGAGAGATTCCTTTAAGCATTTGGAACCTAAGTGCCCTGGTAGTTCTAAGACTATCCCAGAACAGATTGTCAGGTCAGATCGCACCTGGAGTGGGTAATCTTCAGCAGTTAACCCAGCTTTCTATCGATAGCAACAGTTTAAGTGGAA
This sequence comes from Miscanthus floridulus, assembly GCF_019320115.1. NCBI lineage: Eukaryota > Viridiplantae > Streptophyta > Magnoliopsida > Poales > Poaceae > Miscanthus > Miscanthus floridulus. The sequence continues at coordinate 12,674,747 of NC_089590.1, forward strand.
ACATACCAGCAAGTTTAGGGCAGTGTCAGCGATTGACAATCCTAAAGTTGTCTTTTAACAACCTTGATGGATATATACCGGTTGGACTGGCAAATATTACAACCCTTTTTAGTTTGGACTTGTCGAAGAACCATCTTATTGGATCAATACCACAATCCATCGGTTTGCTTGAACAGCTTGTCCTTCTAAATATTTCCCACAATAACTTGTCTGGGCAAATTCCTCCTTCACTTGGCAATTGTCTTTCCATCCAACAGATTGATCTTTCTCAGAACAACTTAACAGGACAAATTCCAGATTTCTTCAACAACTTCAATGCATTGGAGCTACTTAACCTATCCTACAACAATTTTTGGGGGCCAATTCCAACCGGAGGAGTATTTCAGAATACCACGACAGTAATCTTAAATGGGAACATAGGGCTCTGTGTAAATGCAACTACCTCTGCATCTGTATTCCCTGTTTGCCCCGGAATAGCAGCTGGTGGAATAAAAAAGAATGCACACTTCTTGTTAACAGTAATTCTACCGATTACTATTGCCTTATTCTTATGCTTATGCTTATGCTTATGCATCATTGTTGCTCTTCTGAAGAGAAGAACACACAGAGAGACTGCTCCATGCTACAAGCAGACGATGAAGAAGGTATCCCATTTTGACATCCTTAAAGCTACAAACTGGTTCTCTTCTGCAAACAAGATCAGTTCAAGCGGCACCAGTTCTGTCTACATTGGCAGGTTTGAGTTTGACACAGATTTCATAGCCATCAAAGTGTTCCATCTGGACGAGCATGGTTCTCTAAACAGCTTTCTTATGGAATGTGAAGTGCTCAGAAACACCCGCCATCGCAATCTTATGAAAGCAGTGACCTTATGCTCAACAGTGGACATGGAAAACAAGGAGTTCAAAGCTATAGTTTTCGATTTTATGGCCAATGGAAGCTTGGATATGTGGCTGCACCCAAAGTTGCACAAAAATAGCCCCAAGAGAGTTTTGAGCTTGGGCCAGAGAATAAGAATAGCTATGGATGTGGTTTCTGCTTTGGACTACATGCACAACCAACTGACACCACCTCTAGTTCACTGTGATCTGAAGCCAGCCAATGTTCTTTTGGATTATGATGTCACAGCTCGAGTTGGTGATTTTGGATCTGCAAAGTTTCTCTCTTCAAGTCTTGGCAGTCCAGAAGGTTTTGTTGGCGTGGAAGGAACTATTGGATATATCGCACCAGGTAACTTCCCCTCTGTTATATGTTTCATAATATATTTTTCTTTGCTAACATGGAATTCTTGTTTTTTCAGAGTATGGAATGGGGTATAAAATCTCAACTGGGTGCGATGTGTACAGTTTTGGTGTGTTGCTACTAGAAATGCTCACCGGAAAGCGACCCACTGACATAATGTTTAGCGATGGTATGAGCCTTCACAAGTTGGTGAGCTCAGCATATCCAAATGGACTTCACGAGGTTTTAGATCCCTACATGTTCCAGGAGCGAGACCTTGTAACGCTGCAGTGTTATCTGGTACCATTGGTTGAAGTTGCCCTATTATGTTCCATGGAGCTTCCCAAAGATCGACCAGGAATACGAGATATTTGTTCGAAAATATTAGATATCAGCGAGGCATTCCTCAAGCCCCGGTGTCTTTATTGAATAAAATTCAACAGTGTGGACAGTTTATCATTTGCTATAAACTAGAACATCTTAAAGGAAAATAAGAAACTACCCTCTTCAGTATCTCTGGCAAAAATGTATTTTCAAGGTCTCCGGGCAAAGGATAGTTGCTATATTTGTGTAAAATTATTCTCAAAAAAAAGTTCAGTAGTTACTTTTGTTAGATAAACAGGTATGCATGTATGCTGTACGTGTCTTCCTAATCTGTAACAACCAAGGATATCTTAGCCCAGGAGAATAAGTAGTCCCTGAGAATAGGTAATCCCTGTTGAATAGGAAGACCTGGTAGTTTGTGAGTTGTTATGATTCAAAAAATTCTCGTGGACTAGCACCTGGTTGTTGTACTCTATGTAAAGACCACGCACAGAGCTATTCTGTGCAAAGAAGCTATACTCTCGATATTCAGAGACGACTTTCCTCCCACGCTCTTGCGCCTCTGATTTAGACTCATGGCTTCAAGCCGCGCTAGCTCCGCCAATCCCCTCTTCAGCATTCAAGTCTCCGAGAAGCTGACCAAGAGTAACCACGCGCTATGGCAAGCGCAAGTGCTTACCGCGATACGCGGTGCCTGAATGGAGGGGCACATCAACGGCAAGACCGTTGCCCCCGACGTGATCTCCGAGAAGGCAGCAGATGGCAAGACCGTCAAGACTGCAAATCTGGCGTATGAGGAGTGGTTCGCTCGGGATCAACAGATCCTGGGGTTCCTTTTTGCATCTGTCTCCAAGGATGTATTTGTGTAGATTGCTACATCACAGACGGCAGCACAGGCATGGCCGACGGTGGGAAGCTGGTTCACCGCCCAGAGCCGCGCACGATCCATAAATGTGCGCCTTGCCTTGTCCACCATGCAGAAGGGGAACTCATCCGTCACTGAGTATTTCGGCAAGATGCGTGCACTCAGTGATGAGATGACAGCAACTGGCAAACCACTTGATGATGAACAACCGACGGCATACAGCCTCAATGGATTGGATCTCGACTTCAATCCACTGGTCACTTCCCTTGTTGCAAGGGTCGAGCCTGTTTCTCTCAACGAGCTGTACTCTCAGTTGCTCGGTTTTGAGGCAGTGGCGACTCAGTGTGAACGCCGCAAACAGAGGTGGTCGCTATTGGTCCCTGGCTGCCCTGCACACACTATTGCTACAAATAGAAAAAGAGATTTGAGAACAGCGCACACACACTCAGCACAAGCACCAACGTTGGCCGAAGCCCTGCCTTTCTATTTGTGGCAACTAAACTGAATATTCCATTGCCCTTTGGATGGAATATATACAACTCTAGTTGTTCCTCTATCAGGTACATAGTTATTGGCCAACTACCTACTCTTGAGTACAAGAGTACACTAACTACCTCCTCCTAAGATACATAGTATACCAACTACTCCTAGCAGTACAAAACTTACCTTAGCCCACTACCAAGATATGGCTGATCTAATAGCTACCAACTAATGTACTATAGGTGGCCTATTTCAATACTGTTATAGCTACAGGAACTGGTCGGCAGAGACGATCAGTCCCCAACTCCCAACAGGGAGTGGTCGGCCGAGCCGACCAGTCTCCAACCAAGGAGAAATGGGGAGCAGCAAATTATGTCTAACAATTCAAGACCGAGGCGACGGAAATGGGGAGCAGCTGGTACTTGTGCTGAGTGTGTGTGCACTATTCTCAAATTTCCTCTTCTACCTCTAGCTATAATGAACGAGTGTGTGTTGGTAAGTTAGTTGCTTACCTGTGTAGGCATGGACGTCGCAATCGCAGACGCTGAGGACAAGCACCTCGTCATGGTCGTGGAGGTCAACAACGCCAACAATTTAACTAGCAGTGCTTCAACTCCGGCAATATCGTCAACACCAGCTCCACTGACGATCGGCCCCTATGTCAGGTTTGCTACAAGAAGGGTCACAATGCCTCCGTATGTTGGCACAGGTTCGATGAAAATTATGCCCCAGATCCAAAACTTGTGGCCGCTGCACAGCACTCCTACACAATTGACACCAATTGGTACACAGACACTGGGGCGACCGATCACATCACCAGGGATCTGGAGAAGCTTTCAGTACGTGACAAGTACCATGGCAGTGATCAGATTCACATTGCAAATGGTGAAGGTATGGAAATTAAACATATTGGTCACTCCACCCCCTGGTCGCAATTAGCATCTAAAAAATATTCTTCATGTTCCATCTGCCACCAAAAATTTAGTCTCTGTTCATTCGGCTTGCTAAAGATAATTCTGCCTTTTTAGAATTTCACCCTGAATATTTTTTGGTTAAGGATCAGGCCATGAAGGACACCATCTTTGAGGGCAGATGTTACAAGGACCTTTATCCTCTCCCTTTGGCATCAATAAAGTAGGTCTTCAGTGTCGACAAACCATCTGTATCACGGTGGCATGATCGCTTGGGACATCCATCTCTTCCCATTGTCACAAGAGTAATTAGCAGTAATACTTTGCCATGTCTTGCTGAGTCAAATAAAGAGTCTGTTTGTGATGCATGTCAACAGGCCAAAAGCCATCAGCTTCTGTACCCTAGGTCGTCTAGTGTTTCAAGTCATCCTTTAGAACTCTTTTTTCTGATGTTTGGGGCCCTGCACCCTGTTCCGTTGGAGGAAATAAATATTATGTCCAGCTTCATTGATGATTATAGTAAATTCACTTGGGTCTATCTTCTAAGTTCAAATCTGATGTGTTTCAGAGATTTCATGAGTTCCAAAATCTTGTCGAGAGACTCTTTGACTGAAAAAAATTGTTTCTATGCAAATTGATTGGGGTGGAGAGTATCAAAAAATTCATCCTTTTTTTTGAAAAAGTCGGCATAACTCATTTTGTTTCCTATCCACATGCAACAAAATGAAGCTGCCGAGAGGAAACATTGACACATTGTTGAAGTCGGCTTGTCTCTCCTTGCACGTGCTTTTATGCCCTTTAAATTTTGGGACGAAGCTTTCCTTGCTGCCACATATATCATAAATAGAATTCCTAGTAAAATTATTTCCTTCACAACACCCCTTGAGCGTCTTTTTAAACATCAGCCCGACTATTCCATCCTTCGAGTTTTCGGGTGTGCTTGCTGGCCCAAACTTCAATTTCGTTCTAAACAATGCGTGTTTCTGGGTACACCAATATGCATAAGGGGTTCAAATGTGTTTCGTCAGGGCGTGTTTATATTTTCCGAGACGTCACTTTTGATGAGTCTATTTTTCCCTTCTCCACTTTACACTCTAATGCTCGTGCTCGTCTTCGCTCCGATATTTCCCTTCTTCCTCCTAACCTTCTAAATCCTGTTTATGATCAAGGGGAGAATTTATGGGTGATCATATGTTTAATTATAATCCTTCTACCCTGTTTTTGTTGAAGAAAATAGAACAAATGATACAGGAGTGGATGGAGGGAATGGAGGCACTATTGAAGAAAATACATCAACAAATAATATAGGAGTAGATTTGGATCCTCGGGATCGGTTCAGGTGTCCTTAGAATCACCTGCTGGCCAACCAGAATTCCATCCAGCCAATAATGCTACTCCAAGATCATCCGAGGAACCAGAAGCTACGATCAGACCAAGGACACGGTTGCAGGGTGGAATTCGAAAGCCAAACAGTACACCGATGGCACTATTAGGTATGGATGTCTCACAGCTTCTGGTGAACCTCAAAATTTAGATGAAGTTCTAGAGAACAGAAATTGGAAAGAAGCAATGGATGCTGAGTATATGGCATTGATGAAGAATAAAACATGGCATCTAGTTCCTCCACAAAAGGGAAGAAACATTATAGATTGTAAATGGGTGTATAAAATTAAAAGAAAATCAGATGGTAGTCTTAACAGGTATAAGGCTCGCTTAGTTGCAAAAGGCTTCAAGCAGAGATATGGTATTGATTATGAAGATACCTTCAGTCCAGTCATTAAATCAACTACAATCAGAGTTATTCTATCTATTGATATCTCTAGAGGGGTGGAGCTTACATCAACTTTGATGTTCAAAATGCTTTTCTTCATGGTGTTTTAGAGGAAGAAGTGTACATGAGGCAGCCTCCATGGCATGAAGACCCCTCGGTACCAAACTACCTGTGCAAACTAGATAAGGCCCTGTATGGGCTTAAACAAGCACATAGAGCATGGTTCTCAAGATTCAGTGCAAAGTTACAAGCACTAGGTTTCAAATCATCAAAGGCAGACACATCATTATTCTTCTACAGTAAGGGAGATGTTATGTTGCCAGCTCTACTCCAAATGTGACAGTAGCACTGCTACAAGATCTCAATCAGGAATTTGCTCTAAAGGATCTGGGAGATCTTCATTACTTTCTGGGTATAGAGGTGAGCAAGTTACATAATGGTATTATAGGATCTCAGGAAAATTATGCATCGGACATTCTTAGACGGGTTGGTATGAACAACTGCAAACCTGTTAGTACACCTTGTCTACGTCAGAGAAATTATCCTTGCATGAAGGTTCATTACTTGGTCCTAGTGACGCAACTCAATATAGATAGGAGTGTTGTTGGTGCCATGTAGTATTTAACTCTGCCAGATATTTCTTTCTCAGTTAATAAGGTTTGCCAGTATTTGCACACTCCAACCACAGTACATTGGGCAGCAGTTAAAAGGATTCTTAGATATATAAAATACCCGACCAAGGCTGGACTTCATATTAACAAATCTTCTTCCTTGCTCGTTAGTGTCTTTTCTGATGCAAATTGGGTCGGTGCTTGGATAATCGATGTTCCACCAGAGGTTTCGCTGTTTTCTTAGGTCCCAACCTTGTTTCTTGGAGTGCTCGAAAACAAGCTACAGTGTCAAGATCAAGTACTGAGGCTGAATATAAAGCACTTGCAGATGCTACAGTAGAAATCATGTGGATTCAAACTCTATTGCAGGAGATTGGAGTTCATGCTCCTAGAATAGCCAAGATTTGGTGTGATAACATAGGAGCTAAATATCTTTCTGCTAATCTGGTTTTTCATGCTCGTACTAAACATATTGAAGTTGATTATCACTTGGTTCGAGAAAGGGTCACTAGAAAACTTCTTGATATAGAACATATATCCACTAAAGATCAAGTTGCAAATGGCTTCACAAAACCTCTAGGTGTGCGGCAGCCAGAAATCTTCAAGAACAATCTAAACATGAAATTAAATTAGATTGAGGGGGAGTGTTAGATAAACAGGTATGCATGTATGCCGTACGTGTCTTCTTAATCTATAACAACCAAGGATATCTTAGCCCAGGAGAATAGGTAGTCCCTAAGAATAGGTAGTCCCTGCTAAATAGGTAGACCTGGTAGTTTGTGAGTTGTTATGATCCAAATCTCCTGGACTAGCACCTGGTTGTTGTACTCTATGTAAAGACCACGCACAGGGCTATTCTGGGCATAGAAGCTAACACGAAGCACTCGTACTCTCGATATTCAGAGACGACGTTCCTCCCATGCTCTTGAGCCTCTGTTTTTCACAACTTTTACTTAAGAAATCTTGTTTGTGGAGTCGTCTCTTCTTTTTCCAGGAGCCAGTTGTAATTCTAGCCGCACCCTACAATTGGTTATAGAGGCACAGCTGACTTATTGCACCTTATAAAATTGATTTTTAAGGGCGGTTGATAATGCTGACCCTCTATTGTAATGACAACAGGTGTTACCAACCACCCCTAGTAATGGTTCGTCTCTAATAGTACTATGCATGTAAGTTCATAATTGTTTCAAAAGAAGTCGGACTAAGACAAACTTTATATCAATATTAGAGGTCCACGAGATAAAAAACTTTGTAGTCGATAACTTCTTTTATTTAAGATTATTTAGGGGTTGCAATATACAGTATGTTTTAAATTCACATATCCTTAATTTTTTAATTTTTTCAAATGACTTTAAATGAAGACATATTATATACCAAAGTTATAGTGTTCAAAAAGATCTAAAATTTTGTAGTGTTAATTGTTTTAATAAGATCATTTAGATCCCTGAATATTTAATAAAAGAAATAGCATGTGATGCCGGGTTACAACTGACTTTATAGTGTGGTGGTCTGTGAGATTTTTCCTACTTTTTTAGTTGCTTCATGAAGCCACTTGGTGCGACATGGAGAGATGAAACGAATTACTTGCATCGTCTTCCATTTACATGTCAAACTAATATGAAATCTCAGGTCTCAAATATACTCCATCCATTTCAAATTATAAGTCATTCTAACTTTTTTGGAGAGTCAAAGCATTTCAAGTTTGACCAAAATTATAGAGAGAATTATAAAAAATTATGACATCAAATAGATATACTATGAAAATATAGTTAATGAAGAATCTAATGATACTTATTTGGTAGTATAATTGTTATTATTTTATAATATAAATTTGGTTAAATTGAGATGCTTTGACTCTTTAAGAAAGTTGGAATGACATAATTTGGGATGGAGGGAGTAGTTGCTAATAATATGTCATTCTTGAATCCCTACATCACCTTTTGATGCAATTCCACTTCCCATCAACCTTTGTTAAATGCTTATGTTTCTAAAGTATTACTCAAATCCTGTGGAAACGTATAGGGAATTTTTTCTTGAACACACAAGAGTGTTGCGTATCTTTATATACATTAAAAAGATGAAAAAAGTATAAAAAAAGCCTCTAAAAACAGAACCAGACGTGCAAAGTTCCCACTCTTTCTCAAACACACACTTCAGAAACAAATAAGGGAAGACACACGGAAAAACTTGGGAGAGACCACCAACAATGGAAAAACATGTTTTCTTATTATTTTTAGAGTAAAGTATATTTTCAACCTCCAACATACAAGATAGTCTGATTTTTAACTTTGAACTATGAAACCAGGTAACAACCATCCTCCAACTGCCAAACTGGACAAATTTGGTCCCCTAACTGGCTTCCAAACTACTTTTTATTTTATAATAAGAATAAAATCTGATTTAATCTCTAAGAATTCATAATTAGTTTATTTTAAATCATAAAAATGAAACTAGTTCTAGTTTTCTTCTAAAAATGTCATCTTTCTTACGGTGCTATATTTATAGTTATTCGGACCTTACTTGTTTTAAATAAATAATGGACACAAGCAATAAATCCATAGGAATACAAATAAACCAATTCCAAATACTTATATACATATAGGTCATAAACAAGTAGAGAACATTTTTAGAAAAAAATGATACTAGTTTCATATTTTCCTGATTTAAAATAAATTATGCCCTTTGAAATTGCTGGACATGTAGTTGCAATCCTGAGTAAGTTGGGTACCTGGATTTATTCATGAAATTTGGATGGTCACAAAATGGATGGATTTTAGTCAATGCAATTTTTCTTTCAACATTTTGCACATTTTCTTTCTAATAAAATCTTTGTTGTTTTCTTATCAGAAATCCGATTTTTAGTATTCGAATTTGGTATAAATATTAAATGTTCAGTCTTTAGATTTAGATACAGACTATCTATGTAGGGTTTTGACCCTTTTAGAGCATCTACAAGAGACTCTGTAAAATTTAGATCCAAATTTCTAGTTTTCGAGGCTCTTTAAAAATAATGGCTCTCTAAATAGAAACCAGTCCATTGCAGATTCTCTATTCTATTTCATTATCTATTTGGATGATATGCTACAGAGGCCACGTGGGGGAGAGGGATTTGCTTGGGGGAGAGGAGCGTTGGCGGGAAGAGGTTCCAGCAGCCTATGGCGAGCGAGCGCGGCTCGCCTTCTTTGCAGAGCGGGATTTGTGGAATAGCGTCCAGCTACTTTTGGACAATACGGAGACTCTATTGGAAGCTGGATTTTGCACCAAAATCTCTAACCCGGATAATGTGGACAATACGTTCGCTGGTCTTTCCTCAGTTATGTCACGTTGGCAGGTCTTCCATAATTAAGTCAAGTCAATCATGCCTTCAACTCCATGGTCCATTACGCGTTTTATTGGTCTACTAGTGTTTGTGGTTTCCCTGTACTTTTCCATCGCTCCCAAACAGATTAGGGGATCAGCAAGTCAATAGTTAGTCCTGTGATAAGTCCAGTCCACAGTATCCTAGTCAGTCAAAGTATCCAAATTATTCAAACAGCTATATAAAATGGAAAAGAGATCTGAAATTTCTATTTTTCTTCATGGTGTATCTATTAGGGGATCGGCGCGCCCGGTTGCTAGCCATCCATAATATTATGAGATGCCGTTCAGTTTTTTCAAGAGTCAACGACCTATGCATCGGCTGGTCTATTTACATGGCGAAGAGATGGAAAAAAAAAAGAGAAAGGAACTGGAAAAAAGAAAACACACTTCTCCGACGTGAAGAGAGACGGCTCATGCACTCGTCTTTCTTCTCGTGTTTCATCTTCTCATCTTCCTGTCCAATCCAATCGCAATCTTAGCAGCAGGATCGACCAACATTTCCGAGATCGACCGGCAAGCCCTCCTAAACTTCCAGCTAGGCATCAGCGATGATCCACTTGGCGTCCTGAGCTCATAGGGAAACGTCTCATACTGCAGCTGGAGAGGGATCACCTGTGGTAAGGCTGTTGAAAAATCTACTGCTTCTCTGTGTGAACACATGGCAGGGGAAGGCGACGCCAAAAAGGCTCCCTGCTGTGGCACTGTAGCCACAGCAGGGGCAGGCGTCGAACGACTCTCCTGTCGCACTGTAGCCACAGCAAGGGCAGGCGTCAGAGTCAGTCCTGCTGTCACATCTAGTCACTGTAGCAGCACGGTAGCTGTACTAGGACTAGATGGATAGAGTTGTATATATAGTTTGCCACTGCAACTCAGTAAAAGGAGCGAGTTCAATTTTGCCATCTCCTTTGCAGACCTTCGGCCAACACTGGTGCTTGTGCTGTGTGTGTGCTCTGTTCTCCCTCTCTTCTTATACCTCTAGTCATAGTGTGTGGTCGGACAACGTTTGTCGTGGTCGGAAACAGTGGTGAGTGGTCGACTCATCCATGCCGGTGATTCTGTGGGCTAACAAGTGGTATCGGAGCCATATAAGCGTCGTCGCCGGACTAACCGCTAGCGATGACGGACGATTTGGAGATGGGCGACAGCAGCGGAGCTGCTGTGGCTGTCCAGCCACGATAGGAGGTCGTTGTTTGCACGGTGTGGGAGGTCAGCAACACCAGTTGGCTGACGCTGACTCGCACCAACTACGGATAGTGGTCGGTGACTATGAAGGTCAAGCTCAGAGCCCGACGGCTCTAGAATGTTGTTGACAAGGGCACCGACAATGAAGAAGACGACATATCAGCGCTGGAGGCTAACCTCGCTACTGTACCGACGAACGCCTGGAGCAAGCGACAACAACGAAGGAGAGTGGCAAACTGCTACTGATAGAGGAGGAGTGATCTACTCGGAGAAACTCCAGGGTAGCCTCCTCCAGCCGCGGTGGCGATGGCAAGCGCTGTGGCAAGGCTTCTTCAGAGAAGAAGAAGCAGGTCGACCCCAATGCCTGCCGGCGCTATGGGAAGATAGGCCAGGGTAAGGGAGTGCCCAAATCACAAGCAGGAGAAGAAAGCTGAGGCTCATCTGGCGCAAGCTAATGATGATGATGAGGCCACTATCCAGATGACGACGTTCTGTGAACTGCACGACGTCGAGGCTGAGAAGAAGGGAGAGGTGATGACGGTGAAAGGGCCTGGGAAGACCCTGAAGGCTGTCAACCTCGACGAACCGCGCGCCCAAGTCCACCTCGGACGTGTGGGCGGAGAGAAGGAGCAGCGGTGGTATCTGGACTCTAGTGCCAGCAACCACATGACGGGCTCCAAGGCAGCCTTCTGCGAGCTCGACGACGATGTGACAGGCACGGTGAAGTTCGGTGACGGCTTAAGGGTGGCAATCCAAGGGCGCGACAACATCATCTTTAGGTGTTAGAATGGCGAGCACCGCGCGCTAACAGATGTATATTACATCCCGCAGCTGCGTTCAAGCATCATCAGCATTGGCCAGCTAGATGAGTACGGTAGCGAGGTACTGATCAAGGACAGAGTCCTCAAGATTAGATACTGAGAGCAACGACTTCTTGCTAAGGTGAAGAGGTCCCGAAACCGGTTGTACCTGCTCAACTTGAAGGTGGAGCAGCCCGTGTGCTTAGCGGCACGGCACACCGAGGAACCATGGCTGTGGCATGCCTCGTTCGAACATCTCAGCTTCGACACGCTTGGTCGGCTAGAGAAGATGGTCCGAGGGCTACCTCACATCAAGCACGAAGGCGAGCTGTGTGACAGCTGCCTGGCTAGGAAGCAGAGGAGGCTATCGTTACCAAAGGCGGCCAAGTTTCACGTGGTGGGCGCTCTCAAGCTCGTCCATGGTGATCTCTGTGGGCCAATCACGCCAGCAACAAACGGTGGTCGGTGGTACTTCCTCCTGCTCGTGGATGATTACAGCCGCTACATGTGGCTGCAACTCCTGACAAGCAAGGACGAAGCGGCGGCGGTGATCAAGAAGTTCAAGATGCGCACGGACTCCAAGAGCGGCAAGAAGCTGCGTGTGATGAGGACTGATCACGGCAACGAATTCACTTCGGTGGAGTTCGCTGCGTACTGCGCGGATCAGGGTTTGGTGTGACACCACACCGCGCCGTACTCGCTACAACAGAATGGCGTGGTGGAGCGGCGGAACCAGACAGTGGTCGGCATGGCTCGATGCATGATGAAGGCCAAGAGCATGCTGGTAAGGTTCTGGGGTGAGGACGGTGACCACGACAGTGTTCATCCTCAACTGCACACCCACCAAGGCACTAAAGGGCAAGACGCCATTTGAAGCTTGGTATGGGCGCAAGCCGAGCATGTCCTTCCTCTAGACATTCGACTGCATCGTCCACGTCAGGAAGACAAAGCTGGTCGTCACCAAGCTGGAGGACAGGAGCACACCGATGGTGTTCCTGGGCTACGCGGAAGGTACCAAGGCGTACCGGCTCTACTGACCCACGTGGAGGAAAGGTGCTTGTCTCACGCGACATCGTGTTCGACGAGAAGGCAGCCTAGGACTAGAATAGTCCGAGCACAGGGGAAGCTGGTGGCTTCACCAGCACCTTCATCGTCGAGCACTTGGTCATCCACGGTGGTGGAGACGCTGGGGAAGAGGAGCCAAGCACTCTGAGAGGGGTGCCGAGCACTCCAGCGATAGAGCCGAGCACTCCTAGAGGGATGCTGAACACTCCCGTAGTGGAGCCGAGAGGTCTTGCAGTGGTGCCGACCACTACAAGACTGGTGCCGAGCACTCCGAAAGGGGTGTCGACCACTCCAGGAATGGTGATGAGTGGTCTAGGAGTAGCGCCAAGCACTGCAGCTAGGGTGCCGAGCACTCTAGGTGCTGTATAGACCACTCCAGCGGAACAGGGAACTCCATCGACGCCGATCGAGTTCGCCTCACTTCCAAGTGGCATCACTGAGTTCGTGGATGCCTTCTAAGAAGGTGAGGAGGTGCGGTTCCGTAGGCTGGACGACATCATCGGCGACACAGGGCACTCAGGCCTGGTGGGTAGGCTGCTTAATGACACAGAGCTGCTTCTCATCAGTGCAAAGGAACCATCCACGTTCACGCTGGCTGAGTGCGATGGAAATTAGCGACGGGCAATGCTAGAGGAGATGAAGGCGATCGAGGAAAACAAGACTTGGGAGCTCGTCGATCCACCTCCTAGGATGCCGTCCGATTGGCCTGAAGTGGGTATACAAGGTCAAGCGGGACGAGTACGACACCATTGTCAAGCACAAGGCGTGACTCATCGGCCGAGGCTTTGTTCAGTGCGAGGGCATCGACTTTGAGGAAGTCTTTGCGCCAGTAGCGCGCATGGAGTCCATCCGACTGCTACTAGCTTTGGCTGCAGCAAAGGACTAGGCGCGTCCATCACCTGGACATAAAATCGGCCTTCCTCAATGGCGAGCTGGCGGAGACTATCTTCGTCAGACAACCTCTAGGTTTCACCATCAAGGGAGCGGAGCACAGGGTGCTCCAACTACGCAAGGCGTTCTACGGGTTGCGGCAGGCCCCATGAGCGTGGAATGCCAAGCTTGACGCCACGCTGGGCGAGCTTGGGTTCACGAGGTGCGCAACTGAGCATGCGCTCTACACGTGGCGACGGGGAAAGGAGGAAGCTCATCGTCGATGTGTATATGGACGACTTGATTGTCACCGATACGCGTGTAGAGGACATCGACAACTTCAAGCACGAGATGGCGGCTCATTTTCGAATGAGCGATCTCGGCACACTCTCCTACTACCTCGGCATCGAGGTGAGATAGGGGAAGGAGGCGCTCACGCTCGGTCAGAGCGTGTACGCTCGAAGCTGTTGGAGCGGAGTGGCATGGCCGAGTGCAAGCCATGCGTAACTCTGATGAAGGAGCGGCTGAAGCTGACGAAGGCCAGTACCGCGTCAAAGGTGGATGCAACACTCTACCGGAGCATCATAGGCGGTCTGTGCTACCTAGTCCACATGAGGCCTAGACATTGCGTTCGCCGTGGGCTACGTCAGTCACTTCATGGAGGATCCCAGAGAGGATCATTGGGCTGCAGTGAAGCGGCTACTGCGCTACATCAAGGGGACGGTGGATCACGGGATCGTGTTCCCTAAGACCAGAGGAAGTGGGCTGCAGCAAACTGTGTTCAGCGATGTAGACATGGCGGGGGACATCGACGGACTGGTGGAGCACCTCTGGCGTGCTCGTCTTCCTCGGGTCGACTCTAATTTCATGGTTATCACTGAAACAGAAGGTGGTGGCTCTATCTATATGCGAGGCAGAGTACGTGGCGGCGGACCACAGCAGCATGCCAAGCTGTGTGGCTGCGCCGGCTGCTGAGCGAGCTAACTAGTGTGGAAGCTCACCCACCAGCACTGATGGTGGACAACCAGCCCGCCATCGCCCTCGCTGAAGAATCCGGTTCTCTACGACCGGAGCAAGCACATCGACGTCAATTTCTACTTCCTCGAGGACTGTGCCGATGTAGGGCAGATCGTCATCGAGTTTGTCGAAACTGGTCGGCAACTCGCTGACGTCCTCACCAAGCCGCTCGGCCGTCTTCGGTTCACGGAGCTGAAGGAGATGATCGGCATGGAGGGGGTTCAAGGGTTAGCAGTAGGATTAGGGGAAGAATTATTGAATAATCTACTGCTTCCCTGTGTGAACGCACGGCAGGAGAAGGCAGCGCCGAACGGCTCTCCTGCCGCCCTGTAGCCACAGCAGGGCAGGAGCCAGAGTCAGCCCTGCTGTCACATCTAGTCACTGTAGCAGCATGACAGCTGTACTAGGACTAGATGGATAGAGTTGTATATATAGTTTGCCACTGCAACTCAGTAAAAGGAGCGAGTTTCAGTTTTGTCATCTCTTCTGCAGAGCTTCGGCCAACGGTGGTGCTTGTGCTGTGTATGTGCTCTGTTCTCCCTCCCTTCTACCTCTAGCCATAGTTTGTGGTCGGACAACGTTTGTCGTGGTCGGCAACAGTAGGTGAGTGATCGACTCACCCGTGCTGGTGATCCTGTGGGCTAACAAAGGCTCTTCCACTCTGAGTTGTTTCACTAGACCTGAGCTCGCTGCAGCTGGCTGGATAATTGTCATCGTCTCTTGCTAACCTTACTTCGATAATACGGTTAGATCTTGGAACTAATTCGTTCCATGGACCCATCCCTGAGGAGTTGGGCACACTTCCTAAGCTTCAGGATCTGATCCTTGCAAATAATAGCCTGTCCTGCTAGTCTGTTCAAGGACTCATCTCGACTTGAAGTCATCAATCTTAAAAGAAATTTCTTAAATGGGTCTATTCCAGATTTTCATAATATGGCAACTCTGCAAACTCTTAATCTTGCAGAGAATCAGCTTTCAGGAAGCATACCATCTTCAATAGGAAATATTTCTTCTCTCCGCATTATTTTGCTAGACCAAAATAAACTTACATGATCAATTCCAGAAAGTTTGGGTCAAATTTCAAAACTTCTTGAACTGGATCTGAGCTTCAATTGCTTGTCAGGGT
This sequence comes from Miscanthus floridulus, assembly GCF_019320115.1. Taxonomy (NCBI): domain Eukaryota; kingdom Viridiplantae; phylum Streptophyta; class Magnoliopsida; order Poales; family Poaceae; genus Miscanthus; species Miscanthus floridulus. The sequence continues at coordinate 12,690,350 of NC_089590.1, forward strand.
ATATCCCCTTGCCTCTTTACAATATGTCTTCACTCAAACACTTCAGTTTAGGCAGCAATGGCCTTGTTGGGCAGTTACCATTGGAAATTGGTAACTCACTACCAAATCTCCAAGTCCTTATTATGTAAAGCAACAGTCTGGAGGCCTGATTCCTACTTCAGTAGAAAATATGTCGAACCTCCAAGTGCTTGATCTTTCAAATAACTCCTTGCATGGCCGTATTCCATTTCTTGGGTCTTTGGCAAATTTGAATCAAGTGCTCCTAGGAAGGAATCGGCTAGAAGCACATGATTGGACGTTCTTTGCCTCTCTGACGAATTGTTCCTTGCTGAAAAGACTATCTTTGGAAGAAAATATACTGAAAGGGAGGCTACCAAGATCAGTTTGCAATCTGTCCAAAAACCTAGACAGTTTGTTGCTTGGCTCGAACCAAATATCAGGCTCCATACCTGTTGGGATAAGCAATCTTGTTAACCTCACTGAACTTAGCATGGAAAACAATTTGCTTTCGGGAAGCATACCTGATACAATAGGGAAAATGCGAGACCTATTTATCCTAAACCTATCCAAGAACAAATTATCAGGAGAAATCTCTTCCACAGTTGGTAACATTGCCCAATTGGGAAACCTTTTTCTTGATGACAACAACTTGACTGGAAGCAAACCTAGTAGTTTGGGTCAGTGCTTGGCGCTGAGTCATCTAAACCTATCTGCTAACAACCTTAATGGATCCATACCAGAAGAACTATTTTTTAGTTTTTCTGGTTGTCCCCTTTCGTTGACTATTGATTTATCGCACAACAATCTCACCGGGCAACTACCAGAGGCAATGTGCAGATCAACAGATCTTGTTCTTCTGAATGTTTCCAACAATCTTCTTTCTGGACGACTTCATTGGCCTGGAGGATGCTCTGCTCTATCATCACTTAGCATGGAAGGAAACAAGTTTCAAGGGGAAATTCCTGCAACATTCAGCTGGTTAACAAATTCGATCTATATAAACCTTTCTCGAAATGACTTGTCTGGTAATGTGCCTGAATTCTTTGAGAACTTCACTATGTTAGACCAACTTGATCTGTCCTTCAACAACTTTGAAGGACCAATTCCGACAAGAGGTATGTTTGCAAATTCCACTATGGTACATTTGGATGGCAACAAGAGGCTGTGTTCAAACTTACCCATGCTATCACTACCACCTTGCCCTAGCATCTCATCAGATACTAAAACAAAGAACCGTAAGAACCATGTGCTGTTCATGGCAGTGCTCATACCCACAGTCACTATAGCTCTCCTGCTACTGTTGTTCTGTTCGTTTGCTCTTTGGAGGGAAATGGAAGTGCATATGTCTGCACTGCACAGTAACATATGGTATCTGTTGAGTAACATATGGTATATGTTGAAGCTTGTTACTTGTTGGACCATGAGACTAGTGTGTACGTTTACAGAGTTCATTAGCAGATGGAATGTGTTGTGTTTTCTCGGCCTCAGGAGAAGAGATGTGGAAATGTATCCAAGCCACCAGGAGACACTGAAGAAGGTATCCTATGGCTATGGTGACGTAGCTAAAGCTACAAATTGGTTCTCGCCCGTCCATAGAATCGGTTCGACTCGTACTGGATCAGTTTATCTTGGCAGGTTCAAGTTTGACACTGACATTGTTGCCATCAAAGTATTCAACTTGAATGAACGCGGTGCGCATGACAGTTACTTAACAGAGTGTGAGGTGCTAAGAATTATACGCCACTGAAATATTCTTAAATCTGTGACTCTGTGCTCAAGTTTGGATGCAGAAAATAATGAGTTCAAAGCAATAGTCTTTCAGTTCATGGCTAATGGCAGCCTTGAAAGGTGGCTTCATCCTAATCGACAGACTGAAAGGCCAAAGAGAACATTAAGCTTGGGACAACCAATAAGCATATTAACAGATGTGGCTTCTGCCCTGGATTATCTTCACAACCAACTGGTACCGCCTTTAGTTCACTGTGATTTGAAGCCGAGCAATGTTCTTTTGGATTATGATATGACTGCACGTGTTGGTGACCTTGGTTCAGCAAAGTTTCTCTCCCCAGATTCTGGTTGCCTGAAACACTCAGTTCTTATCCAAGGAACAATTTGATACTTGGCCCCTGGTAAGTTTGATCCCATTTCCCTTTTTTTGCCTATTATGCATGAATTTTATAGTACTAAGAGCATTACAAACTTTTGCAGACTACGGGATGGGCTGCGGAATCTCCACACGAGGTGATGTGTATAGCTTTGGAGTGCTTCTCCTAGAGATGCTTATAGGAAAACGCCCAACTGATGAAATGTTTGTCGACGGACTTAATCTTCACAATTTTGCTGAATCCATGTTCCCAGATAGGCTTGCAGAGATTCTAGATCCCCATATGTTGCATGGGGAATCTCAACCGTGTACAGAAGTATGGATGCAGAGCTACATTATTCCATTGGTTGCCATTGGGATCTCCAAAACAGAGACCTGATATGCGAGATGTGTGTGCAAAACTCGCTGCTATCAAAGGAAGCTTTTCTAAAGTCTCATGATCAATTGTTGAACTCTCCTTAATGGTGCTAGTATGATGTGTAGACAGTAGACTGCTAATTTGTAATTGATAGCAAAATTGCCCGTGCGTTGCCTGGGGTCGCGCTTGGGTGGGAGCGAGCGACCCCTGCCGCACGCGGCCTGGCCATGTCAAAGCTAGCTGCTAGCAGGTCCCTCTGTCCAGTACGATGGATCTCCAGGAGCACAGCCATACACGCGTCGTACCAAGGATGTCTCTTGGTGCACAAAACGACATGAACCACCGTTCATGTGTCATGTGTGTCCGTTTTAACGTTTTTATTTCATTGTTTTCTTTTAGTTTTTTTATTATATATTTGTCAATTTCAGTTCTTTTCTTTTTTATATTTTTTATCGTTCTTGTTTTTCTTTTGGTTTTCATTTTTTTCAGTTTTCATCTTCTATTTGTCAATTTCATTTTCATTTTTTGGTAATTTTAGTTTCATTTTTTTGTTTTTTATTGTGTCTATTTTTTGGTTGTCTATTTTAGTTTTAGTATCTTGTAATTTCAGTTTTATTTTTTTGTTTTTCATTGAGTTTACTTTATTTTTTCATTTTGTATTTTTCAATTCATGTTTTTCGTTTTTCATTTTGTCTTCTTTAGTTTTTAGTTGAATTTTGTGGTTGTCATTTTCAATTTCAGCCACATGTTTTTTTTTTCATTCTGTCTACTTTACTTTTTAGTTTCTATTTTCAATTTCAGATAAATTTTCTTCATGTCATTTTTAGTTTCATTTTCTCATAGTTATTTCAGTGGTTTAGTTTTCCTTTCAGGTTCGAATGCCTACTTTAGTTTTAGTTTTATGTTTCAGTTATTTGTTTTTCATTATGTCTACTTTAGTCTTCAGCTTTTTTGTCAATTTCAGTTTAAGTTTGTGGTAGCTATTTCAGTTTTTTGGTTTCCCTTTCAGGTTCGAATGCCTTCCTAAATCTTGCATATTAACTATTCTTCTATATATTTTGCTTTTAATATTTTATTTTTATGTTTCAATTTTTATTTTAGTTTAATGAGTTATGAGTTTCATTATTTTATTTTCCCTTTTAGGTATGAATGTCTTCCTAAATTCTACATATTAGTTATATAATAACTTTCCCCCTAAGTTGCAGCTTATGCAACATTTTTTCTAATATTTTGCCCCTCAGGGGTGCAACTTGTCTTTTTTTTTGTGCTACTCTTGCCCTTTTTTAATAAATGTCCCTGGAATTGTCATAAAGTCATGTTTCCTGACTCATATGGTGGGCTATACAATAATTTGCCTCCCTAGTTGGTAGCTTATGCAATGCTTGTTCTAATAATTTGCCCCTAGGTTGCAACTTTTTTTTGCTGCTACCCTCAGTTTTTAATAAATGCCCCCAGTTGGCAGCAAGTCATGTTTTCCTGACTCTTTGTCATATGTTTTATAATAACTTACCCCTCTAATTGGAGTAGCTAGTTTAGTATTGGATTCGCATGGTAACAATTGATGTGCATACCATGTAAAAACTTTAGTATATTTTTAGAGTAGGAAGTTTAGTATTATGTGGGGTCACTCCTAGCCTCTCTCCCTCGCTGGGGATCATGGGAGGAGAGGCCAAGGGTTTCCCACGAGGTTATGACTGAGTTGTACCGTGGAAATGAGCGAGCGAGGGTACCGGGAGGCGAGGGTAATGGAAAGCGGGATGATGGAAAAATGCGGATTAAATGTCCATTAATTTGTCCGAAAAAGGTTCAACCCGTCTCTTACATGACGTTTACACCAAAATTTGGAAGAAGAGTAACAGGGACTCAAAAGCTCCCAAGATCATGTCATTAAGGAATCAATTGTGTGCAGATCGAAACCAGCTAATTCAGATGCAAAACCAGAATCGGCTTTTCTTCAGATAGCGCTAGCGGATAACGACAAAGGCTATGATCGGCGCCAGGACGAGGCATGTTGGACTCTACAAAAAGGAAAAGATTAGAGTCCAAATTATCTTAAATTAGGAATGTTTTCTATAGGGTCAAAAATTATGATGAGTCGTGCTTAGACAGTAGTCATGCGCAGGTCTCGGGTATAAATATCAAACCCCGGCTATTGTAAAAGACACACAATCAATCAAATACCAGTTATTTACTTTTTTTTTGGTTCCGGCCACCCCTTAGGAGTAGGAATAGAGTAGATCTCGGCGAGTTCTTCAGCAAGTACGGCTGCATCGATCAGGTCGACCTCCACTGCTTGTCTGTAAGTACCGTCATGGCTTATACCTCTGTTCGTACGGCTGCATCGATCCGGTCGACCTCCACTGCGACTCTGGTATGAGTTAGTTATCGACTCTTATCTAGTTCAAGTAAGGCTGCATCGATCCGGTCGACCTTCACTGCTCGAACTAGATTAAGGTCAAGTTATCAGGCTCTATCTAAGGGTGGCGTTCCTTCAGATAGATTCATTAAGTTATTGATATTGCTTATTGCTTCCATTATTTCTTTAATTACAATAATATAACTTCGCCCAATTGGGATTGATCTAGATCAGCCTTATATCTTTGTTAACCCATCGTTTGTTAATCTAAACTAATCTAATATGCACTTTAAACGATGAGTTATATTTTATCGGCTGTTTTATGTCAATCTTGATCGTGCATAGCGTGCGGTTAAGGCATGTTTGATCTTGAGTAGATCTAATGGCTAGCGAAAACTATTCCATGGCTCATTATCACAGCCTGTGTGATTCTGCCTCACACCCCACTGTTAGCACCGTGGAGTGGGGATTGTTATTTGGTAGATCTATTTCTGAGAGGGCATGACCTTAATTGTGCGTTATACCTAAATCGGCTGTTTTAGCCGATATCGTGTGCTTTCATGAATAGTTCGCATCACGAGATCATTGAAGTAGCGATAGGTTGAAAGATGTGTTAGCCCCATGATTTTATTATTGTATTACGACCTGTATGATTCTGCCTCATGCCCCACTGATATTAGTAATAAGTTAGGGTCGTCAAGTCTATTGTTGTTTCTACGGCCTGCATGATTCTGCCTCATGCCCCACTGGTCATAGCAATAGATGAGATCTAATATGTTCATTAGATTTATCTCTATTAAATGGTTGAATGATGATGAAATATTTCTTTTATAAAGGAATTCAGTTACTTATAGTCATTGGCTCAGCATGAACTAATTATTGTTATATCTTATTGCCATTGACTAACATTTGTTTAAATAATGATATTCATCCAGAGAGATAACCAATTCTTCTTACACAATCCCATGAGCTTTAACCGATTTATTCCTATGAATATGCTGGAATCGACTATTTAGTCGATCTCTTTTCATATCGGCTCTCAGAGCCGCACATTCGGGACTGTCTGCAACACTGGCACATTCCGCCCTTAATTACTGATAAACTTTCTCTCCTTGTCAATTGCAGGATCAAATTGACAGGCACAGTCTCAGGAGGAGTGCGCAGGATCGACCATCCCTGCGCTGAAGCTAGGCGGATCCTTAGCTCCATCGAGCGGACCCTTCTGGCTTGCTATGTGTGTCCTCGGTATGGGACAAAATTTCATGCCGACACATGTGTCTGGCATGCTCGGTGGGACCCCACAATCGTCATGGCGGTTCACAACAACAACGATATCCTTATGATGCATTATGAAGATCTACCTGATGGAGATAAGGGTATCATCAGCAAAGCTATAGAAGAGTTTTAAAACAAGTGTTTGTTGTCCTACACCAAAACATGTGACAACACAATTATTCAGAAATTTCCACTACCAAGAGTTCTACTACATGGGCAGACGGATACAACTGAAGATGAAGACAGACGTTTCTTTAAGAAAGTTGTAGACAAATCTGTTCGTGATGCCATATCAAGCCATAACGAAGCTTTCTTGGACATATTCCACAATGTCATGAGAGAGGCGATTCATGGGTTTCCAGTTGGTCAAGGTGGGCTAGCTTATTACAATATTCTAAATCCGTCGATCCAAGGGACTAATCAAGTTGATACCAGCCATAAGAAATATCACCAGCTAGTAATGGTGATGTCCAGGTAGTTTAGGGTTCAACTGAATAGGCTCAAGGAACTACTATGAATCAAATACAATATAGTCCTAGACCATCAGTACAGCATGTGCAACAGCCGGCGGGGCAAAGTCAGAACCAGGTGATCAATTTTGGCACATCAGGCCACATACCATCGTCGGCTCAAAAAATAGCACCATCAATGCAAAGGATCCATAGAGATATAGATCCTTATGTCTATAATCAGAGACTTCAAGCAGCAAGCCACCAAAGGACCCAGCAGATCGAGATTATACAAGGGTATCACTATGGCATGGATTATAACACCCTTCACATGATGTCAAATCTAGGATACCAAGACACATGGGATTTCAATCCACAGATGGGTCAGCAGGCATAGAGAAATCCAAATTCAAATACTGATGAGTTGCTACTGAAGGTGACCGAGATGATGAAAAATTAGTTCGGTCTGAAGCCAAAAGGGCTGACCTTTTTGTACAAACGCCCATATCCAGAATGGTATAATTTGGTCACTCTTCCCATAAATTATAGGCTCCCAGAGTTTGCTAAGTTCACTGGCCAAGACACTACAAGCACGATAGAACATGTCAGTCGGTATCTTACACAATTGGGTGAAGTATCAGTTGAGGATGCCCATCGAGTTCGTTTCTTCTCCTTATCCTTATCAGGGCTAGCCTCCACTTGGTTTTCATCACTACCAGTCAATTCCATTGCCAATTGGGCTGACCTAGAGAAGAAGTTTCATACATATTTTTATACTAGGACTGGAGAAAAGAAGATTACCAATCTGACAACTATAAGGCAGAAGACTAATGAATCGGGCACTGAGTTTCTTTAGAGGTTCTGAAGAGACTAGGAACTTGTGCTTCTCCTTAAACTTGGCTGATGATCAACTAGCTGCTTTAGCTATTCAAGGAATGCTGCCAATGTGGAAAGAAAAGTTGTTGGGACAAGAATTTGACAACTTAGGTCAATTGGCTCAATGTGTGGCAGCGCTCAATAGCCAATTCTAGAGTATAGCGTAGAGACACTCGATTCTAGAAGAGTACCACAGTGGCTGAAGCTTATAATCCATACTCAGTTGATGACGGCTATGAAGATGAAGAAGAAGAGGTTGCTGCAGCTGAATGGTATTGGGGCAAGAAAATAGTAATGGTGCCAAATCCTTGGGAAAGAGGAGTAGAGGAGAGCTATGATTTTGATGTCACAAAATCAAACAAGCTCTTCGATTTCTTGCTTGAGAAGGGGCAGATCAAGTTGCCCGATGGTCATGTAATGTTGCCCCCTGATCAGTTGAAGAATAAGAAGTTCTGCAAGTTCCATAATGCTATTTCTCATTCCACTAATTAATGCAGAATCTTCCGACAGCATATACAGAGGGCTATTCAGCAAGGAAGGCTCAAATTTGATACGCCTTGAAAAATGAAAGTTGATGATAATCCTTTCCTAGGAGATCAAAACATGGTTGATGCTAGGCTACTCAAAGGAAAGACTAAGGTCCTAACATCGACCAAATCAAGAGAAGCTAGAACAGTCGATCCCAATATGCAAATATCGGCTGACGAGTATAGAGAAATTAGAAGACGTCGCGCTAAGCAAAAGAGCTGATATGAATAGGGAGAAACGTCAAAAGATGGGACGACAAAGCCACAAGTTACATCTTGGATCCTGTTGAATAAGTGGCAGTGACAAAAGGAAAAGGATTATCAATGTTGGTTAAAGGATCAAGCATACTAGCATCAACTGAAAGAAGAGAGGTATGAAAGGAAACAAGCCGAATCACATTGAAATTGTACTTTCTTCAGACATTGCTGGAATGAAGGTTTAAAGTTGCCTACCAGACATGATTGTCTGGAATGTAGCAATCAGTATTGGGAGTTTAGGCAATTTCAAACCAACCGCCGGTCTATCCATACTCAAGATGCATATCATCATAATAACATGGATCGGCGCTTAAAAATGGAAGTGTTCATAATTGGCTGGGAAAAAGAGTTGTTGACCAGGACTGGGCTGATTATAAAGAAGAAGGCAATGAAAGAAAATATGTTTGGTAGGAAGGCCAATGGTGTCCAGAAGGTTTAACAAGAAGCTAGAAGAGAAGGGTGCAATGCCTAAGGAATAAAGATATGGAACAGGCTCATGCATCCGATAAACCTCAAGTATGGCGTACCAAGCAAATAGCCGATAGAAAGCAACCATCAGCTAATATCCCAATGGCTTTTCTATTACCATCAGAATTTAGAGCTCTGGCAGATCAAGAAGTTTATTCGGATTTCGATGAATCAGAATGTGAGGAGATGGTTGCCAAGTTAACAGTTGTACAACAAGCAATATTTGACAAACCAGTCAAACATCGGCACTTAAAAGCTTTATATATGAAAGGTCTTGTTGATGGGAAGCCGATGAACAAGATGTTGGGGGGACGGAGGTGCTTCTGTCAATCTTATGCCTTACACTACTTTTCAGTAAACTTGATAAAGGACCAGGAGATCTGATGGAGACTGGCATGATGCTTAAGGATTTTGGAGGTAATGCATCTAAGACCTAGGGGGCAATAAATGTCGAACTAACAATCGGGAGTAAGACTCTGCTCACCACATTCTTCATCATCATTGGAAAAGGGTCATACAGTTTGCTCCTCGGTCGTGATTGGATTCATGCGAACTGTTGTGTGCCATCGACCATGCATTAGTGTTTAATTCAATGGCATGGAGATGATGTCGAGGTGGTTCGTGCTGATGAATCTGTGAGCATCACAACAACCGATCCTAGTCTTTTGGGAACTAGGAGACTTCAAATGTTTTTCTGGCAAGTTATGGGAATGAGGCTTCATTAAGATCAGCAATGAAAGCCAATAGCCGATGCAAGAGGTCGGCTTTGAGAGTTTGTTTTAGTAAATGTCATGGCTTTATGTCAGCCATTGGATTGAAGGAAAGATAAGCATTGAGTCCTAGAGATGGGTTTTGGCCGACGTATGTGGATGCTGAGTCAAATTGTAAGTGTGATTCAGAGTTAATGGATTTCTTAAAGAAGTTATGTTTCGCTTAATAGGACGCTTGAACTGGGTTGATTAATAGTTTGACCTTTGATATGAAAAGTTCTGCAGGATGTTATCCTAACATCTGATCAACACTTGATAGCTGATTTGTTCTCGGCTCTAATAGCCGGTACCAGGAGGGTATCGCCTCTAGTTCAAAAAATGAAAATCTTCAAAGACAATAAAAGCCGATACGATATGTATCGCCTATAGAGAAAAAGCAAAAAGCAAAAATAGTTATACATGAGGGCATTGCACTAAGACAATCATGGAAAAGCAGAAGATTTCATTCATCAGTTCACCCTAAGTACAATCTAGTCGAAGACTTTGTTCACCACATCCTGAGCAGATGTGATGTCCACGATGGCCTCCGCCGCTACAGTGAATTCTTCTATCAAGTCCTCATGTCCCTCAGGGCCATTGCCTAATTAGGAAGCCAACCTCCATGGCATGGAGGTCATGCCCGGTCTGGACCTGCGCCGTAGTTAATGCCACCGACATGCCAGTGATGAACATCATGGAGGGCAATCTCCTGAATGTGGGCTAGGATGTCTTGGAGATGAGCGTCAATGAGGGAACCCCGAGCATTGACAGTGTCTACGGCCACGTTCGCCGCCAGTTGAAGAGACTCCAACTGCACCATTTGAGCTGGCGATTACAGAAGACTATCAAGACAAAGGCAGTGGCAACCAGAATAGAAACATTCATGGAACTCATCTTACTTGCTACCAGTGGAGTCAAACTCAGCCAGCCGCGCTCAAACAGCGCTGGCCTCCTCCTCAGTCGCATTAAGGGCTGCTTGGAAGACCCCTAGATGAATCTCAAGCTGGCTGTTGTTCCGAATCACCTTGGAATAGCAGTCCTTCGGTCGCCCTCCATTCTCAGAAGAAGCACCTGGCATTGTCACCGTTATATGAGTTGGAAGAATCCGACGACGAAGCCAGCACGGAAGATGCAGCATCAGCGGGTCTGTCAGTCTTGGGGAAAGGATGGAGGCTGTCATTCACAACGAACCTATAGGCAAGTCAGAATAGATCATCATCATGAACAGAGATTGCCAATCTCACCTCATGCGTCAGGAGACACTGGTTCATCAGTATGTCCTCTTCTAGGATCTCCTCCGCCGTGCGCTTGCCTTGGTTGTCGTCGCCGGCCATGAGAGATGATTGGATCTATGAAAGGAAGGAAGAAAACTGCTACAGGGTTTTAGCAGGTGGAAGAGAGCAAGGGAATAGTTGCGGATGGAGATGTGTTTGAGGCCAAAACCCTTGGCTAGTATTTGAAGACATGCAATGAAGAGGCCGACGCCTCGGGACACGCAAAAGGCAACCGCAGTTAATAGAAGGAGAAATGTCGCTTCACCAATGCCAAAGAGAATATGGCACCGGAATGACTAAGAATAGAAGATTGAAGGGTTCTCTTAATAAAGGCCAGTGTTTTCAGACCAAGATATGATTAAAACCAAGAGTCTGAAATTGGCTATTTTCAAAATTGGCTCTTTAGATGGAACAAAGGTGATCAATCGACTGTGACAATCCTTTAGCCTCATGCATGTTTGAGTTCCCCTTGGCTGAAAGAATTTCACGATCAAAAGACTCCCCTGAAGCCTGTTTCACCTTCAGGACCTGATCTTTAAAAATGGAGAAGGGAGACAAGACTCTAGAGAGGGCTAGGGATGAATTACCCTTGATGGCCAAGAGCAAAAGAGCTGATAGAGTCGCCTTATGAACTCGTGTATAGCCATAATACAGTCCCTCCTTGGGAAGTTCAAACTGGATCGAGGCACGTTATGTTGCAGAGCGATTTATCAGCCGAAGTCTACAAGAATGTGGTGATGAATGACTTAGAAGACTTGAGTTGCCTTTGGCTGCGTACTCTTGAAAAGCATTGAAGCCCATGAACCGAGGATTGCAGAGTATTACAGATAAAAGGTCAAGGATGAGCAAGTCTCTAGGAGAGATTTGGTCTAGAAAGTAAAATTGCTGATCGGGGTCAAAGGACAGCAAATCCAGCAAAGTGGTCACCTAATTGAGAAGGACCTTATCGGATCAAGCGTTGTGCGCCTGGTGATACTTATATTTTGGAAACATTGAGAAGAGAAGAAGAATTCGGTAGAGCAATCAAATGGGGGATATTTGAAGGAATATTACCCTAACGTTTGGATTAATACTTGACAACCAATTTGCTCGGTTGTCAGCTCTAATAGCCGATACCAGAAGGATATCACTTCTAGTACGAAGACAAACCTAGAGGGGTAAAAGCTGGTACAATGTGTATCACCCGCAGGAGCAAAGCAAACATGGACAAAGTGATGCATATAGTATGAAGTACAAAATAAAAGGAAAAATCACTTAAGATGGAGAAATTGCTTGCTAATATCACCTATTACAAACTATGGGCTGGAAAACACTTTGGCTACTATATCATCGTCCTGAGAGATAAAGGCTACGGAGTTAGCAGCACTGAAGAAATCCTCAATCAGGCGTTCATAATCCCTAGGGTGCGCTGCTGGCTAGAAAACCATGGGGAAGGAATCAAAGCTCATGGCCAGAATGGACTTGCATAGAAGCCAATGCCATGGCTACACCATGGCGGACACCGTGCAAAGCGACCTCCCTAACACGGTTTAGGGATGTCGTGCTGGCAAACCACCAGAACGGCGCCTCTGGCGTTGATGAATCCTGACACGTGCTCCGTAGCCAATCGGAGGCTCTCCAGTTGGGCAGACAGATCTAAAAAGATTCAAAGGGGAGATGATCAAAATCTTGAAGATGAAATTGAAAAGAGGCAAAGATTATGATAGATATCTCACCCATAATTCTGGCCTCAGCCTTGGCCAACCTATCCTCCACTGAGTCGACCTCAGGAGGTGATCGACATTGAACCATGGCCAGGGCCAATTCTGCGAAGGATAGACATTTAGTGAGACTCTGGCCATGCCGATCAATGGAGGCAAGCAGATCATCGTTGTTAACGAAGAGGACCCTAAAGGCTAAACAGAGTTGGTACTATCCCCCGAGGCAATAGGGGCACCATTAGTTGTACCCTCCTGATGATGAAGGCGCTGACGCGATGATGCTGGTCCGTTGAGGGCCTCCTCAGCAAACTTCTTGCTATTCTCCATGATCTCAAACTACACAAAGGACATGGAAGGTTTGAGATGAAGCGAGTTGTTTTTCGATCCCCAGCCGTGGCCCATATATATAGCTTGGGAAGGCAAAGAGATAGATTTCGCTAGGGGTGTGAAATTGAAATCAGATACAGAAATGGATCGACGCTCCAGGAATTTAGGGAAAGGATAATAGAGAGATAATAGATTCGGGCTCATTACTTCCCCAAGTTACAGAATATTGTGGATGGAAACAAAAGATTTACATTGACCAGTAATCAGCCCACCAAGGTTTCTTTGGATTGAAGGGAGTTTGAATCCTAGAAGGGCCAAAAGTCATCATAAACCAAGTCACATTGGCCCCCTAATAAAATTATAATAGAGAAGGAAAAAACCCGCCTGCCTAACAAATGCCCAGTTGATTTCTCAGTGACTAGGAAACCACTAGAAAGAAGCTTGTGGCTTTCCCAATGGGCATTTCAATGAGCAAACAAGAGGAAGGTGTCCACACATTTTAGCCCTTGCAAACACTAGAATAGCTCTGCGAGCATGGAGAGAAGACCCAGGTGATATCACAAGGATTCTTCTGACCACAGTAGCTGATTCCCTTGCTCAACAAGGTGCTAAGATGGGAGACACAATCACCCTATGCACAAGAATTCTTCTAACCGCTCAAGATCTTCATGGCAAAAAGATAGACCATGGAGGGTCCGGCAGAGTCAGAAGCACTTGAGAGGGCATATAGAAGAGAAAAATGGCTGAATTGTTGAAGTGCTCTCACCAGGGTCGGATAGACATTTTATAGCCAACCTGGAAGGATAGATCCAAGTGCCCGTGAAGTAATGTTGCTCTTGCAAAAGTTTTGAAGCATGGGCTCATGAGCTAACATAGGTGGCGACAAATAGTAGACCCTAGATCAAGATTCTTTACCCATGACTGCAGACCTATTGGGGGCACATACATGATAATTTTGGAATAAAATTACTTTTATCCCAAAATTGGGGGGCATGTGTTTACACCAAAATTTGGAAGAAGAGTCACAGGGACTCGAAAGCTCCGAAGATCATGTCATCAAGGAATCAATTGCGTGCAGATCAAAACCAGCTGATTTAGATGCAAAACCGGAATCGGCTTTTCTTCAGATAGCGCCAGCGGATAACAACAAAGGCTATGATCGGTGCCAGGCCGAGACATGTTAGACTCTATAAAAAGGGAAAGATTAGAGTCCAAATTATCTTAAATTAGGAATGTTTTCTATAGGGTCAAAAATTATGGTGAGTCATGCTTAGACAGGAGTCATGCGTAGGTCTCGGGTATAAATATCAAACCCCGGCTATTGTAAAAGACACACAATCAATCAAATACCAGTTATTTACTTTTTTTGGCTCCGGCCACCCCTTAGGAGTAGGAATAGAGTAGATCTCGGCGAGTTCTTCAGCAAGTATGGCTACATCAATCCGGTCGACCTCCACTATTTGTCTATAAGTACCATCATGGCTTATACCTCTGTTCGTACGGCTGCATCAATCCGATCGACCTCCACTGCGACTCTGGTATGAGTTAGTTATCGACTCTTGTCTAGTTCAAGTAAGGCTGCATCGATCCGATCGACCTCCACTGCTCGAACTAGATTAAGGTCAAGTTATCGGCTCTATCTAAGGGTGGCGTTCCTTCGGATAGATTCATTAAGTTACCGATATTGCTTATTGCTTCCATTATTTATTTAATTACAATAATATCACTTCGCTCGATTGGGATTGATCTAGATCGGCCTTATATCTTTGTTAACCGATCATTTGTTAATCTAAACTGATCTAATCTGCACTTTAAACGATGAATTATGTTTTATCGGCTGTTTTATGTCAATCTTGATCGTGCATAGCGTGCGGTTAAGGCATGTTTGATCTTGAGTAGATCTAATGGCTAGCAAAATGTGTTCCATGGCTCGTTATCATGGCTTGTGTGATTCTGCCTCACACCCCACTGTTAGCACCGTAGAGTGGGGATCGTTATTTGGTAGATCTATTCCTGAGAGGGCATGACCTTAACTGTGCGTTATGCCTTAATCGACTGTTTTAGCCGATATCGCGTGCTTTCATGAACAATTCACATCACAAGATCATTGAAGTAGTGATAGGTTGAAAGATGTGTTAGCCCCGTGATCTTATTATTGTATTATGGCCTGCATGATTCTGCCTCATGCCCCACTGATATTAGTAATAAGTTGTCAAGTCTATTGTTGTTTCTACGGCCTACATGATTCTGCCTCATGCCCCACTGGTCATAGCGATAGATGAGATCTAATATGTTCATTAGATTTATCTCTATTAAATGGTTGAATGATGATAAAATGTTTCTTTTTATAAAGGAATTTGGTTACTTGCAGTCATTGGCTCAGTATGAACTAATTATTGTTATATCTTATTGCCATTGACTAACATTTGTTTAAATAATGATATTCATCCAGAGAGATAACCGATTCTTCTTACACAACCCCATGAGCTTTAACCGATTTATTCCTATGAATATGCTAGAATCGACTATTTAGTCGATCTCCTTTCATATCGGCTCTCAGAGCCACACATTCTGGACTGTTTGGCAAAACCGACACGTTCTGCCCTTAATTACTGATAAACTTTCTCTCCTTATCAATTACAGGGTCAAATTGACTGGCATGTCTCGGGAGGAGTGCGTAGGATCGACCATCCCTGCGCTGAAGCTAGGCGGATCCTCAGCTCCATCGAGCAGACCCTTCCGGCTTGCTACATGTGTCCTCGGCATGGGACGAAATTTCATGCCGACACATGAGCACTCTGGGTATTTATAGATCATACCCGAAGACAAGGTGGAATTACATCAGGGTTTGACCCTAGGGGCTCAGCACTATACACGATCCAAGGGTACAACGGTAATCTTCTTCCCTTAGCTGACAACTCCTGAGCCTCCTTCTCCCCGGTGGGACCGACACCGCTCTCAGGATGGTCCGCTCCCATGGTGGGTGGTAACCTTTTGTGCTCTCAGCGAGGGTCCACCCTCTATCACCGTCCCTGCTAGCTTCTGGCCGAGCTCTCTCCTGCTCTGGCTAACCTCCGAGTGCACCACCTAAACATAGAGAGAAGACACCATGGGAAAGAGTCCCTCACGGCGAGGGTTAGTGCTCACAGTGAGGTAAGTTAGTTTGGTTAGCTGTGGGTCGAGGGCCAGGGGAGGAGCGATGCTGGGGGAGCTTCCCCCCAATAGTAGCCCCTCGAGGATCGGACCAGCGTGATGGGTCAAAGCAATTGTAAATATCTGGGGAAGGGATAAGTGAAGGTACTTGGTCTGTGGCCTGGCCTAGCGATGCCCCGCTTTGCACTCAACCATTGCTGGGCTCTTGTTGCTTTTGATTTAATTGGGCTTAGTTTGTTATTTAGTCTAGTGCACGATTATTGGAGGCTATTTGTCACTGTACCTTTTCCTCAAGATATGAAGTTGTCGCTTGGTTCCTATTTTCTTGGGATATAGGATGCCTACTTTCTTTTGGTGTGGGTGTTGGGTGCCTATAAATAGCTATGGTAGGTTTGGTGTTTTTTATTATTGCGCCCTTTGTTTGCTGGCTGCTTGCTGCTGCAGTGATTGCTGAGCGAGGGTAGATTTTTCACAAGGGTTGCTTTAGTGCGAGGGTTTGTGCTTTGCTGGCTTCCTTTGCTTCTTCGTGCTCGTTAAGGTACTTATTGATTGCTTGTGCTTGGAGTTCTTTTTAGTTTTGTCTTTGCTAATGAGTTTGTTGGCTACTTCATTTTGTAGTTCGATGGCTCATGTGAGAAAAACTACAAAGCCTGTTGATAGCTCAAAAGTTGTTGATTCTACCTTAGATGCTGCAGTGAGCTTTGAGTTTGATCTTTCGAGGGTCACTTCGAGTGACTTGGATGAGTTCATGAAGGCTGGTTGGTTTGCTCGTGATCTTGCGAGGTCGTCTAAGGGAGAGGTTGTTCCTGACCCTCATGATGACGAGGTTGTTGTTTACAAGGAGTTCTTCTTGGCTGGGTTGAGGTCTCTGTTGCACCCTCTTGTTGTCAGGGTGTTGAAGAGGTTCAACCTAAAGTTTCACCAGTTGAACCCCTCTAGTTTTGTGAAGCTCAGTATCTATGTTTGGGGCTATTAGTCCCAAGGTGTTGAGCTAGATCTTGAGGGCTTTGTTCGACTTCATGGGGTTCATCCTCAGCCCCGGAAGATAATTGTTGAGGGCAAAATTGTGCATTTGGAGTTTGCAGGTTTGTACCTTTGTCTACCGTCATGGTGCGGAGGTTCCTGTTCAAGCTCAGAAGAACAAGTGGGCTTCACCCTGGACAGAAAACTAGTTCTACATCAAGATGGAGGGCGAGCCTAGTCTTTGTGGGAAGTTGATGAGGCTTGATAGCGTGACTACGAATGGTGTCATGACTGATGGTTGTGCCGCCGCTGTGGATGTGCTCAGGATTTTGTCGCATCATCAGTGTGCACGTGGCTTGGTTGAAGAATTTGTTTGTGCGAAGGTTTTGCCTTGAAGGGCCAATCAAGCTTGGTTTATGGTTAAGGATGATGAAAAGTACTAGGAACTCAGTTTGAAGGGCCTCGGTGTGAATGTTAAGCAGGCTTGGGCGAAGGTGCTTTAGAAGAGTAACTCTTCTGTGGCTACAGTCAAGGCTATGTTCAAGAAGGTTTCTGAGGCAGTTGAGGAGCTCATTGGGTCTCTTGGGAATATCGAGACAAAGGCGACAAGGATCACTTTGGCTGACCGTCATCGTGTTAATCGATCCTTCGATTTGCTTGGGTTGATGTACCCTGATTGGCCACATAGTTTGATTTGAAAGAAGCCGAGGGTGGCAAGAAGAGGAAGAGGGCTGAGGTAGGTGATAAGCTTACTAGAACATCCAAGCAGGGGGGGGGGGCACGGCCGCAGGCGCGCTGATGGACCCAAGGTTGATAGAGTTATGGCTATGAAGGTTCCTGCTTTGACGGTTGGCTCACCGGTCGTAGCAGCGAAGCCGAGGTCCGTGACTTCGCTGGCATTGCAGCCGAGCTCGGTTGGGGGTCTCTTCCTAGCAGTAAGATGCCTAGTATTTCTAGCCTACCTATTTTGCAAGTGATTTTTGATGATGATGATGATGATGAAGATGAGGAGAAAGAGGGGAGCGAGGGCTCCAAAGAAATTATGGTGGATGGATCTAGCTCTTCTAGCAGTAGTAGTGAGTCTGGTGTTGGCGAGGATGATGATGGGGAGGATGATGATGGGCATGATGAGTTAGAGAATGCTTGACCTATCAAGTCTATGGAGCTTGCGTTGCAGGGTGGTGGAGCTAAAGAGGAGCGGGAGATTGAGTCATGCTCGGCCAGAGCCAGATTGATGCCTCGTCATTGCCGCATGCATATCACAAGGGAGGGCCACGAGGTTGCTACTGATGAGGATGAGCCTAGAGCTAGTTCTAGAAAGCACGCTCTTGGTGAGGCCAGTCGCAGTGGCTTGAGGCATTTTGCCATCGCCTGCGGCGCTAATGAGCCAAAGATTGAACTGTACACCAGTCCGGACCTTTGTGAATGCCACCTAGTTGGGACGGAGGAGGAGCGTTGATTCATGGCCAGCACGTATCGCCGAATTTGCATGCCTGGAGGTAGAGTTTTTGTTGTCAACTAAGACTGTGGACCATTTGATTGAGGGCCTAGAGGTGGCTAGCGTTAGAGCCATTATGCTCACTCGAGCTACGCGTCGGCGCCATGGTCACATCAAGACTGAGCTGTAGGAGGTGTCGGTGCTCAAAAAGGTGAAGGTTGATTTGGAGACCGAGAACAGGGGGTTGAAGGGGTAGGTTGAGTCACTGGAGGTGACCATTGCGAAAAACAAAGCTTTGTTGGATGACACACAAGCACTGTTGGGTCGTAATCTTGACCTTCGCACGGATTTGAAAAAGAGGGAGGAGGACTTGGAGGAGTCAGAGGATTCCTGTAGAAGGGCCAAGGTAGCCCATAAGGAGGCTAAGGAATTGGCAGAGAAGACTGCCAAAAGGCTAGAGGATTTGCGTGCCGCATTGCTTGCCTGTATGCAGGAGGCAAAGGTTGCCTTGGATGCTATTTTTGCTAAGGGTGGTGCGAAGCAAAGTGAGTTGTTGCCCGATGTTGATCCTATGGCATTTTCAACGTGGCTTCAGTCGGAGCTTGGCTAGTTTGTTCAGCTGCTTAATAATGTTTCTAATTTTGGAGCTTATGGGGCTGCCCTCGCCATTGCGTGGTGTTTTCAAGCCAGTCGGATGCGATCATCTGAAGAGGCTGGGGCATGCCAACCATAACTTTCCCAGCATTGATGATGTGCGAGGTGCTTCTGGGGACCGACTTTGTAAGAGCGTTGTCTCACGGTTCTTGACAAAGTTCTAGATTGAAGGTGGGGGTCTAGCTCTTGCCTTTGACGATGCAACATCTGACACCCATGAGGTATGTTAGGGCTTCTTCTTTATCACTTTCTCTCCCTTTTTGTTGGTTAGTTTTAATTTTGTTACTTATCATTTTTTTGTTTATTTTGCCAGCTAACCCAGCATTGGGATCCTATGAGCTCCACTACTGGTACCAGTGAAGCGGGCACTTCTTCAACCAGCATGAGGGTTCTAGCATCTATTGTTGGCGAGGCAACTAGTCATTGAAGCTAGAGCTAGGGGTGGCCCATGAGGGTGTTGAATCAGGCCAGGGAGCCAAAGAAGAGCAAGTCAGTGGTGCATCTACTGCTGATCCCATCGTTGTCCTTCGATCGTTTTTGGTGGGCGAAGGTATGTTTTTATGATAAGAAGAATCAGGAAGCCTTGGTTTTTGGCGAAATGCTGATCTCATGTTTCACCAGTCTGAGTAGATGCTTTTCGGTTTAGGGGGCTATTTTGGGGGTGGTTGATGATATTAGCGATCAAGATGTCGCAGACTATATTTATGGGCGAGGGAATTTGGACCTCGACGACGAAGGTAACTTGAGGGTTTCAAAACTAGAGCCATTGGAGCTCGACGAGCGCGATTTTCGGCGAATGTATCATGCGAGGGTTCTAGGAGGGTGACTTGCCTTTGGTTCCCGTAGTGCCTGTTCTCTGGGGTCTGATTGTAGAGAGTCAAGGGCTAGGAGGAGGCGAGGGTTTGTAGGTTGTGGTGGATGATGTAGCCGAATTTGTGGAAAGTGTGGCGGTTGAACTGGTGGATAGTGTACTTGAAGATATAGTCATGGAGATGGTGGGAGATGTTGTATGCGAGGTATGTTTCGAAGAGGATGCTCCCAATGCCTTGGAGTACCACCACCGAGGGGCATCCTAATGTATGTTTATGTTTATACAGTTGTCTCCGTGTTTGCTGTAATCATGACATTTCACTGAAAACTCCATCGAGGGTTTCTGTTGTTGTAATTATCTCTCATTTTTTCTTGTACTTTATCATTGTGTCTGGGCGTGATGCAATTTATGATCGACCCGCATCTTGTATTTTGGTGCGTGGTGATTTTGTTTTGAATTGCTGACATGTGACAACGCCCCCCCTCCTAGCTTTGGCGTGGCTTGCGTATTTTGTTGTAAACTTGGCACGCAGCGATGCCCCCTTTTATTTTGGTGAGGCTTGCTGATCTTGCTTTAAACACTTAGCGCGCAGCGACAGTCCCCCATTTCTTTTGGCGAGGCTCGCTGATCTTGTTTTAAAAACTTAGCGCACAATGATGCCCCCTTTTCTTTTGGCGAGGCTTGCTAATCTTATTTTAAAGACTTAGCGTGCAGCGATGCCCCCCTTTTTCTTTTGGTGAGGCTTGTTGATCTTAATTTAAAGACTTAGCACTGTAGTGATGCCCCCTTTTCTTTTGGTGAGGCTCATTGATCTTGTTTTAAAACACTTAGCGCGTAGCGATGCCCCCCTTTTCTTTTAGCGAGGCTTGCTGATCTTGTTTTAAACACTTAGCGCACAGCGACGCAGGAATTTTAAGGTAAACTCTAGGGTATATAACACATACTTTATTTATGATGGCGGAGGTTACAAAGCTTAAGATATCTCTAACAAACCGATTGCTAATAAAGATTAGAGTTTATCGTCGGCGAGGGTTGTTGCTCCTGGGTGCTTGGTTGTCTGTCCTAGTGGAAGATGATGTTAGCTTCGGGTATCTTCTTGCCAATTGATGATGAACCTTGGTGGGATTTGGTGATCTTCAGTTCATTTTGGCGAAGGAGGTCCCGGTTGATGCTGTCTTTGTAGGCCGCGAAGGTTGCGTGTTTCCGTCTTGTGGAGTTTGGACTTATCGCGGTTGTGCGGGGCTCTGAGCATGATTTTCTCCTCGAGCACCTTCATGTTCTAGTTCTTAGGCAAAGCTTCATTAGCATGCGGCTAATTGCCCACTTGTTGCAGGGTGGGATTGAGACCCCTCCCCTTAAGGTGTGCACGCCTGACGCCAAAGCTCTTGTCGACGTTGGCCTCCTCTATCCCTCGATCGAGTGTTGCTAGACACATGTGAGCTCCGTCGCTCTTGTTGTTGCTCGAAGGTTCTGTTTGGCGCTGATCAGCTTCCAATGGATAGTGTTGATGGTCCCTTCACATCGAGGTTTGAGAGTGGTGGTGAGGGGGCACCCGAGGGGATGTAACCTTTTTTCTTGCGGTATCCCCCGGGTGCCTTTTGATTTGGGACTACGCTGGCTGGTTTCACAGATGAGGTTGCTCTAGCTATCCTAAACACTATGTGTGTTCTTGCAGTACCCTTGACTTCTTGACCGAGGGTAGGACCTGGTGGGTTTTTGGGCGAGGGTTTTCTTTTGCGGGGGTTTTTTGGTTGGTGAGGCATATTTGCCTATGAGGGCTTAAGAGTTGTTGCTTGTGTCTAGCATTCTTGATGGTCATTTTGAGTGGGGTTGGGGTGGTATTTATAGGGTGGTTTGGTTGTGGTCTAGGTGAGTGTGATGAAGCGTTTTTAATGCCTGGGTGAGTTGTTGGGCCCTTGATGGCGCGTTTATTTTGGTCGATTCGTTTCCTAAGATTTTGATGAGGGCGGCCACTCATTGATGTATGATTGTACTCTCATTGATGGAGTTGGTGTGTGGAGTTAATGTGATTTTTTTTGGTGGTGGTGGGGTTTTTCTTTGTTTCTTATGGTTTGAACCTATACGTAGGCGAGTATAGGTGTGTGGGCCCCCGATGTTCTTGTCGAGGGTGCCTATTTGCTTTGGCTTTAGTGAGCCCCTAGCGCCGTTTGCGTGGGAGCTCACTTGTTTGACCTCCGCGCCCACCCTTGGTCTTAGGGTAAGGTGGGTTTTGCTTGGCAAGCCCCTGGCTTCTTTTACGAGGGTGCTTACTTGTTTGTACCTCCACGCCTGCCCTTAAGGATAGGGTGGGGTTTGCTTTGTGAGCCCCTAGCGTTTTTACGAGGGTGCTCACTTTTTGGGACCACCGCGCCTGCCCTTTATCTTATGGGCGGGTGGGGTTTGCTTTCAGAGCCCCTGGCATTTTTGCGAGGGTGCTTGCTTTTTGGGACCTCCGCGCCCGCCCTTTGTCTTAAGGGTGGGTGGGGTTTGCTTTGTCAGCCTCTAGCATTTTTGTGCGGGTGCTCACTTTTTTGGGACCTTCGCGCCCGTCCTTTGTCTAATGGACGGGTGGGGTTTGCTTTGTGAGCCCTGGCGTTTTGCGAGGGTGCTCACTTTTTTGGGACCTCCGTGCTCGTTCTTTGTCTTAAGGACGGGTGGGGTTTGCTTTGTGAGCCCCTAGCGTTTTGTGAGGGTGCTCACTTTTTTAGGACCTCCACGCCCATCCTTTGTCTTAAGGATGGGTGGGGTTTGCTTTGTGAGCCCCTGGCGTTTTTGCAAGGGTGCTCACTTTTTGTGCTTATCGAATGTTTTGTACCAAGTGGGGGTTTGAGCCAGGAAGCCCCGTTTGGTACAAATCTTTGCCTGCATTTTGCGTCGATGAGGGTGGGTCGACCTTGGGCCACCCGTTTCAAGGAATATTGAATTTTGGGGAATAAAAATTCTATTAGAGGGTAAAGCGACTGCCTCATTAAAAAACCTTGCACCCCTTCGCAAGGAAAAAGAGTGCAGTGCTGAGTTTTTACATTCTTGAAAAAAAGAAAAATTACATTATGCTGAGAGCGCGCTAAGGCGTCGCTATGGGTAGTACTTGCGAAGGTCATCGATGTTCCATGTGTGAGGGAGCTAATTACCCTCACTATCTTGGAGATTGTATGCTCCAACTCTAGTTGTTTGAGAGGCCTGGTATGGGCCCAGCCATTTTGGTTGAAGCTTGCGCGCCATCTTGGCATTTTGCTTTCTGATGAGGACCATGTCTCCTGTATTTATTTTGTGGGGGTTTACTTTCTTGTCTCTCCATCATGTAGTTTCCGCTTGGTATAGGCGAAGGTTGTTGACTGCTTGGCATCTGAGTTCTTCTATGAGGTCTTTTGTTAGCTGCTCTTCATCTTGTGTGGTGGCAGCGTCTTTAGCGAAGCTGATTCTTGGGGATTTGTGTGTGAGTTCTTCCGGTAGGACAACTTCTTCTTCCGAAAAGGAGTTTGAAGGGTGTGAATTTTGTTGCCCTTGACTTGGAGGTGTTATGTGACCAAGTGACTGAGGTGAGCTCTTCTGCCCATTTGCCTTTGGGTCTGCCATGTAATCTTTTCGAGATGGCTTGGAGGATTATGTCGTTTGCTCTTTCGACTAAGGCCATTGGACTATGGGTATCTTACTGAGGCAAAGCAAACCTTCGTTCAAATCTATAAGCAGAATTTTTTGAACACTTCACTGTCAAACTAAGTGCCGTTATCCATTGTCAGTTCTCTTGTGAAAGCTCTAGTTTGGTTTTGGTGAATTGATAAAACCCTAAGTGCTAACCTAGTTTATCAAGTGATCATGAGATAGGTAGCACATTCCAACTGGCGAAGCAAATGAAGATCATGCCATGATGATGGTGATGCCATGGTGATGATCAAGTGCTTGGACTTGAAAAGAAGAAAGAGAAAAACAAAAGGCTCAAGGCAAAGGTATAAATAGTAGGAGCTATTTTGTTTTGGTGATCAAGACACTTAGAGAGTGTGATCATATTTAGGTTCGATAGCCATACTATTAAGAGGTGTGAAACTCATATCAGGAATGCGGTTATCAAAGTGCCACTAGATGCTCTAACTCATTGCATATGCATTTAGGATCTAGTGGAGTGCTAACACCCTTGAAAATGTTTGTGAAAATTGCTAACACATGTGCACAAGGTGATACACTTGGTGGTTGGCACATTTGAGCAAGGGTTAGGAACTTCACCGGTGGAGTGTCCGCCCGTTGAGTGTGGATAGTCCGATGGTGCCACCGGCACCCTAGATAGAAAAGATGAAGGTCACTAGTAAGTGACCGGACACTAGTCTCTGAAGGACCTGGTGCGTCCGGTCAGTAGCAGTAGAAGAAGTGCAGCGTCGGTCGTTGACCGGACGCTGGCGCTAAAATGACCGGACGTTGGTTGGCTGCGTCCTGTCACACTAACATGGTCATGCATAGGGGGGTCACCATGTGATCGGACGCTGGGTGAGTCTGGTCAAGCATGACCGGACATATCCGGTCGTGAAAAGTCAGCTCTAGATGCTTACTAGAAATGACTCGACGCTGGGGTTCAGCGTTCGATCACTTTGAGCTGCTGCGTCCAGTCATCACTTGACCATTGAGATCGGGCGATAAACATTTGAAGAGAGGGGACACGTGGCATGCATCACATGACCGGACGTTGAGGTCCAGCGTTTGGTCGATATGACCAGAGCGACCGGTCACCCCGTGTTGTGCCCAGTGAAGGGGTACAACGGCTCTATTTCGTGGAGGCTTCTATTTAAGCCCCATAGTCAGCTCAAGCTCACTCTCTTGGACATTTGCATTGACATAGCAATCTTGTGAGCTTAGCCAAAGCCCTCCCACTCATCTCCATCATTGATTCATCATCTTTGTGAGATTGGGAGAGAATCCAAGTGCATTGCTTGAGTGTTTGCATCTAGAGGCACTTCGTGTTCGTGTTTCGCTATGGGATTCGCTTGTTACTCTTGGTGGTTGCCGCCACCTAGACGGCTTGGAGCAGCGAGGATCATCGAGCGGAGGGTGGTGATTGTCTTCGACTCCAATCGTGGTGATTGTGAGGGGTTCTTGACCTTTCCCCGGTGGAGAGCCAAAAGGTACTCTAGTGAATTACTCGTGGCTTGTGTGATCCTCATCTTGTGTTGGTTGTACGGCACCCTATTGAGGGTTTGGCGTGTGATGCCAATTAGCGCATGAACCTCCAAGTGAGTGAATCGCCACAACGAGGAGTAGCTTGCTGGCAAGCAAGTGAACCTCGGTAAAAAAATCATTGTGTTCATCATTTGATTCCAAGGTGATTGGTCTTCATTGGTATTCATTCTTGTGATTGTTTGGCTCCTTCCTCGACATGGCAGTATAAACAAATTGTTCACTCTCTTTACTTTATCACAAACTAGTTGTCAAGCTCTTTAGTGTAGCTAGTTGTGAGAGCTTGTTAGTTTGGTTAGTGTGGCTCTTTAGTTAGCCTTTGAGAGCACATTAACTTAGTGTAGTGTCATAGCTTTTGTGTGGATAGAAACTATATAAACTAGAATTGTGGTAGGTGGCTTGCTATTTTAGTAGGCTAGCGCAACACTTGCTTTGCCTCATAATTATCTCACCGGTTTGTTAAGTGTTGTAGAAATTTTTAATAGGCTATTCACCCCCCCCCCCCTCTAGCCATTAGGACCTTTTAAGTGGTATCGGAGCCGAGGTCACCGTGATTTGAGGCTTAACAACCTTCGGTGTAAAAATGGCTCAAATCAACAACACTAAGAAGCCACCCCAATTTGATGGCACAAATTATCCGTATTGGAAATCAAAGATGACCACACACATCAAGTCAATCAATAGAAAAGTGTGGAAGGTGGTAGAAACCAAAATTGAGATTGGTGATCCGAAGAATCCCACTGTGGCCGAAGAAGTGCTTCTCCAAAACAATGACATTGCTCTAAGTGCCATTCATGATGCAATTGATGAGAGAATATTTGAGCAAATCAAGAATATTGAGATGGCTCATGAGGCTTGGAAGAAGTTGGAAGAATCATTTGAAGGCACTCAAGCCATGAAGGGTGCAAAGGCATACATTCTCAAAGAGAAGTTTGCAAGCTTCAAGATGAAGGAGGATGAGAGTGTGCCGGAGATGTTCCATAGGCTTCAAGTGCTTGTCAATGATCTCAAAGCACTTGGAGAAGAGGTGAAGGACACAGACTTCTCCCACAAGTTCTTGAGATGTTTACCTTCAAGATTTGGCACATTAGTCACTATTCTAGTGAGAAGTGGTTTGGACACCATGACACCAAACCAAGTGTTGGGAGATATAATGACCGATGATACATATAGAGATGATGATGAGAAGGAAGAAAAGAAGGAGAAGAAAGATGAGAAGAAGAAGAGTGTGGCATTCAAGGCCACATCATCCAAGGGCAAGGCTAAGCAAGAAACATCAAGTGAAGATGATGGCTCATGGGATGATGATGATGAGAAGATGGCTCTCTTCGTCAAGAAATTTGGCAAGTTCATGATGAAGAAAGGTTACTGTGCTAGAAGAAAGAAATCTTCATCCAAGAACAAGGAAGAGTCAAGAAGGTGCTTCAAATGTGGAAGCAAAGATCATCTTGTTGCTCAATGTCCATACAATAGCGACAATGATGATGACAACAAGAAGAACAAGAAGAAGGACAAGAAGGAAAAGAAAGAGAAGAAGGACAATATGACCTTCAAGAAGAACACTGGGTGGTTCATATGTGGTCACTTGGGATAGTGATGCCTCCTCAAGTGATGATGATGATAGTGATGATGACAAGACCACCAAGAAGAAGGCACTTGCAAGCATTGCTATCAATGAGAAGCCTTCTCTCTTCGACACTCCATCAAGCTTCATGGCTAAGGCCACTAAGGTACAAACTTGTGATGATGATGGAAGTGATGATGAACATGATGATCAAAATGATAGTGATAGTGATGATGATGAACCTACTAAAGATGAATTATTTGACATGCTAGAAGATGCTAAAGAACACTTTGACATTAAGAGAAGGGAATGCAAGAGCTTGAATAAGGAGGTAAAAGCCCTTAAGCAAGCCCTTGATGATCTCAAAGCAACTCATGAGAGGCTAGAGGAAGCCCATGAGAAGCTTGACAAGGCTCACAAAAAGCTTGAAAAGGCTCATTCCTCTTTGCTTGATGAGCAAAATAAAAAGAAGCATGTTGAAACTTGCAATATAGGCTTAACTTGTGATATAATTGATGAATCATTATCTATGCCTATCATTGTTGCTCCCACTAACCCTTCTTGTAGTACTTCTACTTCCACCTCATCTAGTAGTGATGGTTTCACTTGTGATACCTCACTAATGGTTGAGAATGAGAACCTCAAGAAGGAGGTCAATAAGCTCACTCACACCTTAGCTAAAGCCTATGGTGGTGAGGACCGCTTGCTTATGTGCTTGGGTAGCCAAAGAGCTTCTCTCTATAAAGAGGGATTAGGGCTATACCCCCAAGAAAGGCAAGGTGGCCTTTGCTCCTCACAAGACTAGTTTTGTGAAGAACAATGGCCGGTTTTGCACTAGTTGCAAGCAAGTTGGTCATAAAGAGCATGAGTGCAAGAACAAGAGCAAAAATGCTAATGTATCCTCAATTAAGATAAATTCTTTCAATGTGTTTACTAAGGGTACAAATGGTGTGAAGGCTAATTTCATTGGTAAACCATGGATGGGCTCAAAGAAGAAAGCTATTTGGGTACCAAAGAGCTTAGTAACTAACCTTTAAGGACCCAAGCAAGTTTGGGTACCTAAAAAGAATTGATCTTCTTTTGTAGGTCAATTATAAAGCTAGAGGAAGGCATTGGGTTCTTGATAGTGCGTGCACTCAACACATGACCGGTGATGCAAGAATGTTCAACTCAATCAACACTAATGGCAATGATGGTTATGATAGTATCACATTTGGTGACAATGGCAAAGACAAGGTCAAAGGGCTTGGTAAGATTGCAATATCCAATGATATGAGCATATCCAATGTGTTGCTAGTAGAGAGCTTGAACTTCAATTTGCTATCCGTGGCTCAATTGTGTGATCTTGGATTCAAATGCATATTTGGGATAGGTGATGTAGAGATCATAAGTGTAGCTGGCTCTAACTTGATCTTCAAAGGCTTTAGATATGAGAATCTATACTTGGTTGATTTCAATGCTAGTGAAGCTAGATTATCTACATGCTTGCTCACTAAGTCTAGCATGGGTTGGTTATGGCATAGAAGGCTTGGTCATGTTGGAATGAAACAATTGAATAGATTGGTTAAGCATGACTTGGTTAGAGTCTTGAAAGATGTTATGTTTGAAAAGGATAAGCTTTGTAGCTCTTGTCAAGCCAGAAAACAAGTTGGAAACACCCATCCTAAGAAAAGCATGATGAGCACTAGTAAAGCATTTGAGTTATTGCACATGGATTTGTTTGGGCCAACACAATACACTAGCATCGGTGGTAACAAATATGGCTTTGTGATAGTGGATGATTATACTAGATACACATGGGTATTCTTTCTAGTGGACAAAAGTGATGTGTTTGCAACATTCAAATCATTTGTCAAGGGCATTCACAATGAGTTTGAAACAACCATCAAGAGAGTTAGAAGTGACAATGGTAGTGAGTTCAAGAACACTAGAATTGATGAGTTGTGTGATGAATTTAGAATTAGACATCAATTCTCGGCCAAGTACACTCCACAATCAAATGGCCTTGTTGAGAGAAAAAATAGAACACTCATTGATATGGCAAGGTCTATGCTTAGTGAGTACAATGTGAGTCAATCTTTTTGGGCCGAAGCTATCAACATGGCTTGCTATTGTAGCAACCACCTCTATTGTCACCCATTGAAAGAGAAGACACCATATGAGCTCTTGAATGGTAGAAAGCCCAACATTGCATATTTTTGGGTCTTTGATTGCAAATGCTATATCTTAAAGAAAGGCACTAGATTGGGCAAGTTTGACAAGAAATGTGATGAAGGATTCCTACTTGGTTATTCCACTACAAGCAAAGCATATAGAGTTTGGAATTTGGATAGAGGTACTCTTGAGGAAGTTCATGATGTTGAATTTGATAAAACCAAGGGTTCACAAGAAGAGAATGAGAACTTGGAAGATGTTGGAGGCATTCAACTTTCAAATGCCATGAAGAACATGGATGTTGGTGAATTGAGGCCTAGGCAAGTGAATGATGATAAAGATGATCAAGTACAAGTGCTCTCTAACTCAAATGTGCAAGATGATACAAATCAAGTTAGAACAAGTGGCTCTCATGATAATGAACAAGATCAAGTGGCTAGTACATCATCTCAACCCAATGATCAAGTAAGTGCAAGCAATCAAGTTCCAATCCTTCAACCAACCAATATTGCAAGGGATCATCCATTGGACACTTTCATTGGTGATATTTCTAGAGATGTACAAACAAGATCAAGATTGGCATCATTTTGTGAGCATTTCTCATTTGTGTCATCCATTGAACCAAAGAAGATAGATGAAGCATTGAAGGATGTTGATTGGGTGAATGCTATGCATGAAGAATTGAATAACTTCACAAGAAATCAAGTATGGGAATTGGTAGAGAGACCAAAGGGACACAATGTGATTAGAACCAAATGGGTCTTTAGAAACAAGCAAGATCAAGATGGGATAGTAGTAAGGAACAAAGAAAGATTGGTAGCTCAAGGCTATACACAAGTTGAAGGTCTTAACTTTAGAGAAACATATGCCCCAGTTGCTAGATTGGAAGCAATTAGAATGTTGCTAGCCTATACTTGTGCCCACAACATCAAGCTCTATCAAATGGATGTCAAGAGTGCATTTCTCAATGGTTACATCAATGAAGAAGTATATGTTGAGCAACCTCCTGGTTTTAAAGATGACAAGAAGCCCAACCATATGTACAAGTTGAAGAAGGCATTGTATGGCTTGAAGCAAGCACCTAGAGCATGGTATGAGAGATTGAGGGACTTCCTACTCTCTAAAGGGTTCATAATGGGCAAGGTTGACACCACTCTTTTCATCAAGGAGATTGGGAAAGACTTGTTTGTGTTGCAAATCTATGTTGATGACATCATATTTGGATCAACCAATCAAGACTTTTGTGATGAGTTTGGAAAGATGATGGCTAATGAGTTTGAGATGTCCATGATTGGAGAGTTGAGTTACTTCCTTGGTCTTCAAATCAAGCAATTGAAGAATGGTACATTTGTGAGTCAAGGCAAGTATATCAAGGACATGATCAAGAAGTTTGGCTTGAGTGATAGTAAAGCCATTAGCACACCAATGGGAACAAATGGCAACTTGGATAGTGATGTAAGTGGAAATATGGTGAATCAAAAATTGTATCGGTCTATGATTGGAAGCCTACTTTACATGACCGCATAAAGGTTGGATGTCATGTTTAGTATTTGCATGTGTGCAAGATTTCAAGCCTCACCAAGAGAAAGTCATTTAAAGGCTACAAAGAGAATATTGAGGTACTTGAAGCATACACAAAATATTGGTTTGTGGTATCCCAAAGGAGCAAAGTTTGAGCTAGTTGGTTACTCTGACTCGGATTATGTGGGATGCAAGGTTGAAAGGAAGAGCACCTCAGGCACATGTCAATTGTTGGGAAGATCAATTGTTTCATGGTCATCAAAGAAGCAAAATATTGTTGCATTATCAACCGCCGAAGCCGAATACTGTATCCACCAATAGTTGTTGTGCACAAGTACTTTGGATGAAGGCTACTTTGAGTGACTTTGGAATCAAGTTCAACAAAGTGCCATTGCTATGTGACAATGAGAGTGCAATCAAGTTGACCAACAATCCAGTTCAACATGCAAGAACAAAGCATATTGACGTCCGCCACCATTTTATAAGAGATCACCAACAAAAAGGGGACATTTGCATTGAGAGTGTTGGCACCGAAGATTAACTTGCCGATATATTCACCAAGCCATTGGATGAGAAAAGGTTTTGCAAGCTAAGAAATGAGTTGAACATATTGGATTTCTCAAATATGTGTTGATGCACCCCCACTCATATGACATGCCTCACCTTCGAGCAATCCAAGGTAAAAGTTGATTGGCATGGCATACATCCTTGCTAAGGACATGTTTAGTGCATCTTGACATCTTTCACATTTAATAGGCTCATTCATGAAAAACAAATGAATTTGATGATTATATGGTACCACTATTGCTACTATGCTTATTTTTTATCTAGTGGTAGCATATGACATGTTTGTGGGCTTGTAAACCTAGTGTTTAATCTAGAAAATGAGCTCTAAGTATTTAACTCAACATGGTACAAGATAACCCTTATTTGGAGGTGTGAAGAAGCTTGTCCTTGGATCAAACCAAGTTAAATATATTTGGTAAATGATCTAGATTGGACCAAATTTAGGAAAATGATCCTCACCCCATTGATTGACATTGATAATCTCAACCTATCTACATTTTGAACCTTTGTGGTCATTGATGACAAAGGGGGAGAAATAGTGTACAAAGATAGTGAAAAGACAACAAAAGGGAAAACTTGACATAAGGGGAGAGATATGACAAAGGAAAGGGATCAATTAAAATTTTGAGCACACAAGTAGGGGGAGCAAGCTCATGAACTTGTATGGTGCATTTGAATGTGCATTTCATATGTTTGCTTGTATGGCACAAGTTTTAAATTTCAATATCCATGCTTGTGTGGTGTATTCTAGTTGTAGGTTTGAATGATGAAATGGAAATCTAGCATGCATAAGTCTATCTAGTGATTTCATTTCCAAGTGTTTCCAAGTGGTATCGAGCTAACCATGGTACTAAGGATGGTATAATGGTGCACTCTGATTGGTATCATGCTTCAAAGGCCCATCTTTTACACCTTAGCATCATTCGGTAGACATTATCTCCTATATTTCCTATCTAAGCATATGTGCAAGCTACAATTCAAACTCTTAGCACATATGTAGGGGGAGCAATTGCTACCATTTGGGGTTCATGAAACTTGTCCATATCCTTTTACAAATGTTAAAAATGCTTAGGCAAGCAATATGGATTCAATTGAATTTCAATTCATATCTTTGTGTAAGGGTTGTCATCAATTACCAAAAAGGAGGAGATTGAAAGCTCTAGTTTGATTTTTGTGAATTGATGAAACCCTAAGTGCTAACCTAGTTTATCAAGTGATCATGAGATAGGTAGCACATTCCAAGTGGCGAAGCAAATGAAGATCATGACATGATGATGGTGATGCTATGGTGATGATCAAGTGCTTGGACTTGAAAAGAAGAAAGAGAAAAACAAAAGGCTCAAGGCAAAGGTATAAATAGTAGGAGCTATTTTTATTTTGGTGATCAAGACACTTAGAGAGTGTGATCACATTTAGGTTCGATAGCCGTACTATTAAGAGGGGTGAAACTTGTATCGGAATGCGGTTATCAAAGTGCCACTAGATGCTCTAACTCATTGCATATGCATTTAGGATCTAGTGGAGTGCTAACACCCTTGAAAATGTTTGTGAAAATTGCTAACACATGTGCACAAGGTGATACACTTGGTGGTTGGCACATTTGAGCAAGAGTTAGGAACTTCACCAGTGGAGTGTCCACTCGTGCGACCAGTCCAACGGTGCCACCGGCACCCTAGACAGAAAAGACGGAGGTCACTATAAGTGACCAGACGCTGGTCTCTGAAGGACCGGCGCATCCGGTCAGTAGCAGCAGAAGAAGCGTAGCGTCGGTCATCGACCGGACGCTGGCTGGCTACGTCCGGTCACACTAACATGGTCATGCACAGGGGAGTCACCGTGTGACCGGATGCTAGGTGAGTCCGGTCAAGCAGGACCGGACGCATCCAGTCATGAAAAGTCATCTCTGGATGCTTACTAGAAACGACCGGACGCTGGGGTTCAGCGTTCGGTCACTTTGAGTTGCTGCGTCCAATCGTTACTTGACTGTTGAGATCGGGCGATCAACATTTGAAGAGAGGGGACATGTGGCACGCATCGCATGACCGGACGCTGAGGTCCAGCGTCCGGTCGATATGAGCAGAGCGTCCGGTCACCCCGTGTTGTGCCCAGTGAAGGGGTACAATGGCTCTATTTCATGGGAGCTTCTATTTAAGCCCCATGGCTGGCTCAAGCTCACTCTCTTGGCCATTTGCATTGACATAGCAACCTTGTGAGCTTAGCCAAAGCCCTCCCACTCATCTCCATCATTGATTCATCATCTTTGTGGGATTGGGAGAGAATCCAAGTGTATGGCTTGAGTGTTTGCATCTAGAAGCACCTAGTGTTCGTGTTTCGCTGCGGGATTCGCTTGTTACTCTTGGTGGTTGCCGCCACCTAGACGGCTTGGAGCAGCAAGGATCGTCGAGCGGAGGGTGGTGATTGTCTCCGGCTCTGATCAGTGGTGATTGTGAGGTGTTCTTGACCTTTCCCCGATGGAGAGCCAAAAGGTACTCTAGTGAATTGCTTATGGCTTGTGTGATCCTCATCTTGTGTTGGTTGTGCGACACCCTATTGAGGGTTTGGCGTGTGATGCCAATTAGCGCGTGAACCTCCAAGTGAGTGAATCGCCACAACAAGGAGTAGCTTGCAGGCAAGCAAGTGAACCTCAGTAAAAAAATCATTATGTTCGTCATTTGATTCCGAGGTGATTGGTCTTCATTGGTATTCATTCTTGTGATTGTTTGGCTCCTTCCTCGACACGACAGTATAAACAAATTGTTCACTCTCTTTACTTTATCACAAACTAGTTATCAAGCTCTTTAGTGTAGCTAGTTGTGAGAGCTTGTTAGTTTGGCTAGTGTGGCTCTTTAGTTAGCCTTTGAGAGCACATTAACTTAGTGTAGTGTCATAGCTTTTGTGTGGATAGAAACTATATAAACTAGAATTGTGGTAGGTGGCTTGCTATTTTCGTAGGCTAGCGCAACACTTGCTTCGTCTCATAATTATCTAACCAGTTTGTTAAGTGTTGTTGTAGAAATTTTTAATAGGCTATTCACCCACCCTCTAGCCATTAGGACCTTTCATCTTGGCACTCCGAATCAGCATATGATTTGCTGCCAGAAGAATTTTTTGACGGTTTGCGAGGTTATAGTTGCTAATGGCCTTGCTTCGATCCATTTGGTGAATTATTAAACGGCGACTACCGTGTAGCGAATGTTCCCCGGAGCTGTTTGCGGTGGTCCAACTAAGTCCATTGCCCATCGCTGAAGGGGCTAGGTTGGGCAAATTAGGGTGGTTGGTGCCCTATTGGCGGTCACTAACGACCAAATCTGAGCACCAATTATTATCCAAAATAGGAGAAATAAATAATCTTTTGACACATGTGCCTTTACTATTGACATAATTCCACTTATATTGGAGAAAATATGTTTTGTAGGACACACATTCGAATACCAGTGAAAAATAAACAAAACCAAGTGAAAGGTGCAAAGAAGAAAGCGTAAAGCAAAAATGCGCAAACAAAATACATAAAGAATCCCACCTACACAACTTACCTAGGCAAAATACCGGCATAGGAGGGGCCCAAGCCCAACCACTAGCCCACTTGGCAAAGGTGGTGGCAAAAGCAGTCGCCAGCCTAGGCCCAGCCTTTGTAGGCGGTTGCATGGCGGCATGCTTGGTCGGTTCATGGATGTTTCCTAATTTACCTGCACCAAACCGACCAAGCTTCACTATATAAGAAGAGGAGGAGCTCATTCTTCAACACACCTCATTTGGAGCAAAGCACCTCACACCACATCTTGTACTCTTTTAGTTCTTAGTAGTAGTCTTTGGAGCTAGCAAGAGCTACTTGGAGAGCTTGTATCCTTGGAAGAAAAGCAACACTTGGTATGAATATAAAGAGTTCTTCCATAGTCATGCCCTCACACTTACAATATAGCATTGCAGTATGAACTAGACTATAGTTCTCATGTTATAATCGTAATATATGAACTAGTATATAGTTTGTATGCTATGATCTTGACATGTAGAACTTTATGCTTAATCATTCATATGATTTGTATGAGTAGAAGTAGAGCTAGGGTTGGGGTGACGGTTCATCATTCCTTTGGGTTTGCCCATATTCTTGCTTATGGATCCGTAGGGTCGGAGTCCCGGGGGGATATTTGTAGTTTCTTTGTACACGGGCAGTGGTGCTTGGGTACACGTGAACCTTTGGATATGATGGTATCCCATGGTTGAGGGGTAGGCAGCAGGTGGTGATAGCCCTATCCATCTCTTGTAACCCCCACGTCCGGGTATTGTGTAGGAGTCTTAAAGTCTCCCTGGCTTGCTGGCAGACTAGTGCCCGGAGATCTCCCTGTCCATCTCACACTTAGTTCTAACTCTAGTCATGTAACTTGTATGATCATTAACTTTTCATTGCGCGGCTATATTAGAACGTGCTGTCTCTGCTTAGAAACATTCTTTTATTCTTTGTTTTCCTTTTATCCTTGAGGTTGACCCAGATGTGTGTCCACTATCCATGAAATACCCTTTTTACCCCTATCATTTACTATGGTCCACTATGCAAGTATGTAATCATGTTTATATCTATGATAGACTCTTATACGTTGCCCTCCTTTGGGAAAATATAAATAACGATACCCTGAATACTTCCGGGTGAAATGCTATAATGATAGATCCGTACGCTTGCGGATATTCTCTGTAATCGCTAAGAACTATTGTAGTTGGTGTTTCATGGCGGCGTTGCTAAGATTAACTCAATCTTAGTAATGGTGTTAAGAAATATCAATAGGCATTTCTGGCGTCATTGCCGGTGATGGACTTAAAACATCCTCACTTGATAATTACGCTAAGAAATGCCAACATGCATTTCTAGGCGCCGTTGCCAGGGAGGGCATAGGTTAAAGAATCTAGTAGGACATGAACAATGATCACATGCATGTAATGGTAGCCATAGTTTATGCAGGCTAATTCTGCTTATTTTCTTCCTATTGTGGATGAAAATAGGATAGTGTATGAGTGGTTTTGATCTACCGAACAACTACACCGATAACCCGAAGGCACTACAAAGGAAGAACAGGTCTCGTACCGCTTCTTCTTCTACTACTCCGCCAGTAGTCGAACCAGTCACCCCTGTACCATCCACTACTACCATCATGTCCAAGTCACTCCGCGACTACTCCACCCCCGTTGTTGCCAACTGTGCCCAGTTGGGCCTGCTGTCAACATGGGCACTAGAAACTTTGAGCTCTGGACTGGCCTCATTACGATGGTGCAGGCAAACCAATTCTATGGTTTGCCAAGCGAGGACGCAAGTGCTCACTTGAAACACTTCCTAGAGCTGTGCGACACCATTGTCATTAAAGACGTCGCACTAGCTAGCATTAGGGTCTCTCTGTTTCCCTTCTCCCTCACAGGGAAGGCAAAACTAGTGGTTCTACAAAGAGAAGGAAGCTGTCAGTATGTGGGATAAATGTTCCGTGGTATTCCTCACAAAATTTTTCCCATGGGCAAAACCAATGCCCTGAGGGGGAAAATTTCAAACTTCCAGCAATCTTCACTCGAATCCATCCTCGAAGCATGGGAGAGGCTCTAGGATCACATCCAAGCCTACCCACACCATGGAATGGAAGATTGGCTCATGCTCTAGAACTTTTATGGAGGGTTAACACCCATGTCGAAGGGGCACATAGATGTTGCTGCTGGAGGATCGTTTCTCTCCCTCACCATCAGCAATGCCACATTACTCATTGAGAAAATGGTGGCAAACCAAGGCTAGGGGGAGGAACGAAAACAACAAAAAGGCATACATACAGTGAAGGAGATGGATATGGTTGCCACAAAAATAGATTTATTATTGAAAAGAGTGGATGAGCGTGCCGCTGAAAAGGAAGCCATGAAGAGCATTGTCCAGGCCATGGACTCACATATGACATGTGAGGTCTGTGGAGAAGTCGGACACTTGGGGAACAACTGCCCCGAGACCCATCAAGAAGCATCGTACATCAATAACAGGTTCTAACAAGGTAACAATAATGGGTGGAACAACCAGTCCCACCCACAAGGAGGTAATTCAAACATCAACTCAAATTATAATTCGAATCAACCCTCCTTGAAAGACCTAGTTTTAGGCCAAGCTAAAATAAATGAAAATCTTACTAAAAAGTTAATGTATAATGATAAAATGATAGGAAGCATAAATACAAAACTTGAAAACCTATCTTCATCTGTTAAAAAAATTGTGCTTTAATAAAATGATCGAAACTCAAATAGCTCAAATTGCTGCCATGCTACCTATTTCTGATTCAGGAAAGATTTCGAGGAACCCTAAAACTTCTCTAGAATCTGTTAAGATGGTCTCAATGAGGTTTGGTAAGCCTCTATGTCGGGAAAGCCATGATTATTTCATAGATCCACCTTTTGTCACCAAGAAAGAAGATCCTAGCCGCCAGACAATCACATGCTCAATAGGCCCACATGTCTTCCACAATGCCTTCTGTGACCATGGAGCAAGCATCAACATTATGTCTAAGGTAATATATGATAAGATTTTGGGTGGACCTTTGTCCATTGCAAATTTCAGACTGCATATGGCGGATCAAACTTCACGACACCTGGAGGAATTAGCCAAGGATATCTTGGTAAGAATTTGAGACACATACATCCCCATGGACTTCAGTCGTTCTAGACATGGGTCGCAATGAGGAAGTTCCCCTCCTCCTAGGGAGACCATTCCTTAACACTACAAATATAGCACTACACATGGGATCCGGAATTCAAGGGCAAAGAATAAGATGCCCATTTAATGGATTTAACATGCATAAACACCTTAAAAAATAGCCCAAGAAACAACCACATAAAGGAATCAAATAGGTATGGCAGATAAAAGGATCAGCATCCATGCCTACTTCTCTAGGCATGGGTGCACCATCATCAAGTAAGCACTGAAAGGAGAAGAGTCCTGCTTATTGGACTTTAAACAGTGTAGCCCTTGCCGAAGGTAAATCAGTAGTTAACCATTATACTTTGCTTAATAAAAAGTTTCTTAGAATTCTATATAACAAAACTATAAACTATACTTAAATAAAAAACAATTAGTTCACCATTCATTTATCTAAACTCAAATAAACTTTGGTTACTTTTCCATGTCTACACAAGGCATGTTTTGGTTTGAGGTATGGTTAGTGATCGATCATATCTTCATAGGCTTCTTAACTTAAGCATGGTGTTTAGGTTAACTAGCCTACCTTGATCAAATTAGTTTGATCATTGAACTAAAACTACTGAGTGTAGATATGGATGAGTTAAACAAAATAAAATTTTATGCAATAAAATAAAAATAATATACCTTCTTCGGAGTCTTCACCAAGGAACTAGCCTCGAGCTAGCTTGGGGGAGGACCCTACAGAGGTACCTTGTATCTTTTTCATATTTTTAATTTTTGTATTTATTTATTAGCATTTAAAAAAATCTAAAATTTAGAAATACCAAAAATATGAATTCCACTCTCATATGTGTTTAAGAATGTTTAGTTTCTCCTAAGTTGAAATGATGAATAGTTATTCTGTCTATAATTCATCTGTGCCTAGGTTATAACTTAGTATTCCCCAAGATTTAAGTTTGTTGGCTAAAACTGTCTCATCCTAAAAACTTGAAAACTAGTGGATTGCAAATGCATGCTCCTTTTCTAAGTTGTTGTGAGTTATGATATGGTACAAATAGAATTTACTATGACTTTGTTCTAAGAGAAACTTGACATCCAAAGATTTTACTTTCAAAAATGCTAAAATCAAAAGTTTCTCAATGATTATGAATACCTACCAAGGCCATATGACATGATTAAAATTCAAAACCTTAGTCATATGCTACTTCTTTGAGTATTGAGCTTTGTCAAATTGTTGTGACCCTTGTTGAGATTCTCATCATGCACCCATGACCAAGACACACGTACACCCACAAAATAAACTATTGACTCTTA
Organism: Miscanthus floridulus; assembly: GCF_019320115.1. Lineage (NCBI taxonomy): Eukaryota > Viridiplantae > Streptophyta > Magnoliopsida > Poales > Poaceae > Miscanthus > Miscanthus floridulus. The sequence goes on from NC_089590.1 coordinate 12,729,022, forward strand.
CACTGAGAGTTGCGCAAAAACAAGCTTTTTCCATCCACCAAATAATTATTTCATTCACTTTATCATGTGTCTCTCTCTCAAAAATTTCATATGCCAAAAAGAATAGTATGGGCTATGCTAAAAAAAGAAAAATGTCCATGCCAAAAGGCATAAGAGTAAAAAATGCATGCCAAAAAGCATGAAGAAAAGAAAAGAAAAAGAAAGAAAGAAATAAAGATAGTCCCATACTTTCAAATAAAAAGGCATTCATCAAAAAGAGAGAGATTCATGATTCAAAGGAGTACCAAAAATATTTAGAATTAGGAAGTTATGAAAATTCCACACACTTGCACTGTCTTGATCAAAGTATATGACTTGCATCTCCTGGAGGACCAGGTTTTTTACTTAGCAAAATATGTGATGCAAGTATGCCCCACTTTCATACCTACCCAAAACTCCAATCAAAAGCCTTAGTGGTAGGTTATGAAAAAGAAGGTAAAATATCAAATGTCTTGGTGAGGTTTCATACACATTGAGCGATCGAGAGAATCATTTGAGGAACTTACATTTCTTTGCAAAAATTCATAAAACCTCTGGATAGATGGTTAATCAAAGAATGAATGATTGGTGATTCTGTTATAACCGTTCTATCTTGCAACTGCCCAAGAACTTGGAGAAAGCTATATGCCCCATAGGGATCTAGGTAAAGGGTGGATAAAATGCCAACTTGTTTGAATCATGGAAGAATGCTTTGTTATAGACATGGTGCTTGTGAATTGTATCCGCATAGTAACCACTCCTGATCAACAACCTAGTACTTAGCTATTTGCTTAGGATGAGTAAAGGTTAAGCTTGGGGGATTTGTTGGCGGTCACTAATGACCAAATCCAAACACCAATTATTATTTAAAACAGGAGAAATAACAATCTTTTGACACATATGCCTTTACTATTGACATAGTTCCACTTGTATTGGAGAAAACATGTTTTACAGGACACACATTTGAATACAAGTGAAAAATAAACAAAACCAAGCAAAAGGCACAAAGAAGAAAGCGTAAAGTAGAAATGCGCAAAGGAAATACATAAAGAAGCCCACCTACGCAACTTACCTGGGTAGAACACCGACATAGGAGGGGCCCAAGCCTAGCCACCAGCCCACTTGGCAAAGGCGGTGGCCAAGAGAGCCAGCCAGGGTGCGGCCGCACCCTAGGTGCGCCCGCACTCTAGGTGGCTCAGCCTAGGCCTAGCCTTTGTAGGCAGTTGCATGGTGGCATGCTTGGTTGGTTCATGGATGTTTCCTAATTTACCTGCACCAAACCGACCAAGCTTCACTATATAAGAAGAGGAGGAGCTCATTCTTCAACACACCTCATTTGGAGCCAAGCACCTCACACCACATCTTGTACTCTTTTAGTTCTTAGTAGTAGTCTTTGGAGCTAGCAAGAGCTACTTAGAGAGCTTGTCTCCTTGGAAGAAAAGCAACACTTGTTATGAATATAAAAAGTTCTTCTATAGTCATGCTCTCATACTTACAATATAGCATTGCGTACGAACTAGACTATAGTTCTCATGTTATAATTGTAATATATGAACTAGTATATAGTTTGTATGCTATGATCTTGACATGTAGACCTTTATGCTTAATCATTCATATGATTTGTATGAGTAGAAGTAAAGCTAGGGTTGGGGTGATGATTCGTCGTTCCTTTGGGTTTACCATATTCTTGTGTGTCGATCCATAGGGTCGTAGTCCCAGGGGGATATGGGTAGTTTCTTTGTACATGGGCATGGTGCTCGGGTACACGAGAACGTTCGGATATGACTGTATCCCATGGTTGAGGGGTAGGCGGTAGGTGGTGACAGCCCTGTGTGTCCCTTGTAATCTCCCACATCTGGGTATTGTGTAGGAGTCTTAAAGTCTCCCTGGCTTGCTGGCAGACTAGTGCCCAAAGATCTCCTTATCCATCTCACACTTAGTTCTAACTCTAGTCATGTAACATGTATGATCATTAACTGTACTTTGCATGGCTATATTAGAACATGCCGGCTCCGCTTAGGAACATTCTTTTATTCTTTGTTTTCCTTTTATACTTGAGGTTGACCCTAGATGTGTGTCCACTATCCTTGAAATATCATTTTTACCCCTGTCATGTACTATGGTCCACTATGCAAGTATGTAATCATGTTTATATCTATGCTAGACTCTTATACCTTGCCCTCCTTTGGAAAAATATAAATAACGATACCCTGAATACTTTCGAGTGAAATGCTACAATGATAGATCCGTGTGCTTGTGGATATTCTCTGTAATCATTAAGAACTATCGTAGTTGGTCTTTCTTGATGGCGTTGCTAAGATTAACTCAATCTTAGTAATGGTGTTAAGAAATACCAACAGACATTTCTAGCGCCTGTTGCTGGTGATGGACTTAAAACCTCCTCACTTGGTAATTACGCTAAGAAATGCCAACATGCCCCTAGCCTGTTTGAGTGTGCGGCCAAAAACTGGCAACCTTCGTAGTGTTGCACTAGTGAGGCTACATCATTGATTGCTGTCGGCCAGTAAAACCCTTGTCTGAATGCTTTTCCTACTAGTGCCCTGGGTGCATTACGATATCCACACAAGCCCTCATGTATCTCCTTTAATAACAGCTTTCCCTCATTGAAAGTGATGCATTTGAGCAATGGGGTTGTTACTGCTGGCCTTGTATAGCTCGACATTAATGATTCTGTACCCTCGCACTCTCTATTACATCCTCTTTTCTTCCTCTTTGGTTTCTGGTTCATGGTAGCCTTTGAGGTATGCAACGATAGGTGCTCTCTAGTCTTCGCTATGTATTGCGTTGATGAGTTTTGGTGCTTTGATGTTCATTTCCACCAAGGGTTGACTGATGATATCGTAGAAGATGTCCGAGGGTAAGGTGACACCTTGAGCTGTGGCTTTTGCTAGTTCATTGGCCTCACTATTTTCTGATCTGGGGATTGGTTTGGTTGTGATTCCTAGGAAGAAGCCCTCGATTTTACAAACTATGTGCAGATATTTTTGCAACTCTGGTTCTCTAGCTTTGAAGCTTTTCTCGATGTGGCCAGAGATGACTTGGGAGTTGGTTTTGATAACCTGCTCACCTCGCTGAGAGCACGCAAAGCTTTGATAGAGCCATGATGATTGCTTCATATTCTGTGCTATTGTTTGTGCACTAGAACTCTAGCCTTGCTGCGTATCTGAGTTTGATCACAGAAGGCGAGGTTAGGACCATCATGATTCTAGCTCCTACTGACCCCAATGCTCTGTTTGTGTGCACTATCCATATTGGTTCTGCAACCTCCGCTATGTTGTGAGTGTTGAGGGTCTAGTCTGCGACAAAATCTGCGAGGGCTTGGGATTTGATTGCACTTCTTTCGACGAACTCTATAATGAAGTCATTGATTTTCGATGGCCCACTTTCCAATTCACCCTATGGCTTCTAGGGTTCTTGAAGATGTTGTCAAGTGGATAACTCGAGGGTATGATGATCTTGTGCACCTAGAAATAATGCTTGAGTTTTCTAGAGGCCATAACAACTGCGTATGCCACCTTCTCCATTTCTGTGTAAAATTTTTTAGCACCATTGAGGTTCTCGAATACATAGTATACTGGTAGTTGCCTCTTTTGGTGTTCTTCTTGCTTCTCTCTTACTAGCACTGCACTGACGGTGTGGGGTGAAGCTGCTACATATGGGAGGAGTGGTTCACTAGGTTGAGGCCTTGCGAGGTTTGTGAGGTTGTGCAAGTAGATTTTTAGGTCAGTCGAAGGCCTTTTGTTGTTTGGGTCCCCAGCTGAATGGATCTATGTTTTTTAAGACTTCAAAGAAGGGTAGCCCTCGTTCTATGGACCTTTGAGATGAATCTGTTTAGAGCAGCGAGCCTTCCTGTGAGCCACTATACTAGTTTCTTGAGGTTGGTGGTTCCATGTTGAGGATTGCGTCGATTTTATCTGGGTTGGCCTCGATTCCCCTTGCTGAGATGAGGCAACCGGGCAGCTTTCCCTTGCTCATTTCAAATATGCATTTCTTAGGATTCAGCTTAAGTCCTGTGCTATGGAGGGTCCTAAAAGCCCTGCGTACGTCTTCGATATGATCTTGTTTGAGCTTGCTTTGTATAACGATGTCATCCACATAGGCTGAAATTGCCTTGTCCTCTTTGAACACCTTTGCTGTCATGTGAGCGAAGGTTGACCCTGTGTTTCACTAGTCCTTCTACCATTCTTCTAAAATAGTATGTGCCGAAGGGAGTGACGAAACTTGTCTTTTCCTCGTCTTCCTGGTTCATTCAGATCTTATAGTAGCCTAAGAAACAGTCAAGGAGTGATAAGAGTTCACATCCTGCTACCGAGTCGATGAGGGTGCTTATTGTTGGTAGTGGGAAATCATCTTTGGGGCAGGCTTTGTTAAGGCTCAGTGAAATCGACACACATTCTCCACTTGCCATTTTTCATTTTGACGAGCACAACATTTGATAGCCAGGTTGGGTATTTGACTATCCGGATAACCCCCGCGTCTAGCAGGCGTTGGAACTCCGCCTTGGCCACCTGCTTTCTTTCTTTAGACATTTTGTGAAGCTTTTGCTAAACTAGGGGATATTTTGGTTTACTTCAAGGATGTGCTCGATAATTGATTTGTCTACTCCTCGAAGGTCTTCGGCGGACCACGCGAAGATGTCATTGTTGTCACGTAGGAAATGTATGAGCTAGCTCTCAATTTTCTCATCCAACATAGCGGAGATGATGACTTGCTTATAGGGGCACTTTCTTAGATTCTTCTGCTGGCCTTGCCCTAGGTTTGCTGTTCTGGTTCCTCAGGCGAAGGTTGCTTGACTTTTGGCTTCTCTTTGTTGAGGTTGTGCACATTTTTCTGTCCTGGGGTAGCTATTTCCTCTGCTATACGTGCGAGGTCTTGATTGCCGTAGACGGCGATGACTCCCTTAGTGGAGGAGGGTAGCTTCATGCAGAGATAACCCGGGTGGAGAACGACGCTGAAAATATTGGTGACCCCTTGTCCAAAAATTGCATTGTAGTTGTATAGCATATCAACCACGTCGAAGGTTATGTGCTCTATTCTGCTATTGTTCTGATCCCCAAAGGTTACTAGGAGTGTGATTTTTCCAATTGCCTTCACTTGTGTTGCCGCCAGATCCATATAACGGGTGTCCTGCTGGTTGGAGAAGGTTTCTGTCTAGTTTCATGTTATCAAAGGTTGATGCAAATAGGATATTAGCGGAGCTGCCTGTGTCGACCAAGATTCTTGTTACTGCCTAGCCAGCTAGGTTTGTCTCGATGACCATCGCGTAGGTGTGGGGGTAGTCTCTCAGTTTGAGATCGGTGATGTCGAAGGTTATTGGGATGTGAGACCACTGTGATGTCTTGTGGGGCCTTTCGGTAGCAAGATGATGCACTCGGCTCATGTGCTCCTTTCGCTGCCTCTTATTGCCGTGATGCTCGTTTGACCCTCTGGTGATTGCACGTATGACACCGAAGGGTTGAGGTTGGGTTGTTGATTATTGTTTGATTGGGTTGGCTCGTGGGCTCTGGTTTTACTTGTTGTTGTGGTGGTTGGGTCGGCGGCGGCGGTGGTGGTAAAGCTAGATGTTGGTTTTGCACTTGTGGTGGGGTGGGAGGATGGGTGACCGTGTATGGTTGGCTGTTGGAGCGACTGTTGTAGCTGAATGAAGGTTGAGTGTTGTCGTAAGTGTTGTAGTGATGATAGGGGGAATTATAGCTGGCAAAGGTTGGGTATTGCTGAGGTTGGTGTTGCGAGGGGATGTCGTAGTTTACTAGCGTGTAATTGTATGGGGTGGTTATGGGAGTGGGTAGTCTCCTTGTGTAGTTAACAGGTTTTGGTTACCTAGAGGTGGTGGCTTGCTTTGCTTCTTGATATTCTTTTCCCTTTGTGAAATAGGCGCACTGCTTTGTCGTGTGCCCCTTTCGTGGTCTGCAAAAATGGTAGTAAAGCTTCGCTGGGTCTCTTGTGTTGGGTCTGTTTTGGGTATGATCCTTGTTATCATTTTGGGTGTTGGTGGGGGTTTGCTGAGAACTTTGGTTTGGTGGCTGTCTTTGGTGTTGTGGGGGTGTGGCTTCAATGGCATTCACGTTGATTGAGTCGTTGCGAGGGTACTAGTTGCGCTGTTGCGGCCTTGGAGGCAGGCGCGTCTGTGACCTATGAGCTTCGGTTTTAGTACGAAAAACAGTGTCTGCTCTGCTATATTTTTCATGACTTCGTGCAACTCTGCGATGGTTTTTGGTGGCTTTCTTGTGAGCCTCGAGGAGCATGACCTTGGTCTTACTCTGTTGACTGCTGCCAGTATTACTGCATCATCTATTATGTCTGGAGTTCTGGCTCTGAGCTAAACGAACCTTCACCAGAAGTCGTGGAGGGTTCTCTTTCAGCTTGGGTGCAGGTGAACAGTCATGGGGTTGGTGGCTGAAGGGCTGACACCTTTGAAGTTGTTCCACATTTTTTCACGGAGGCTTGCCCAGGAGTCTATTGGGCCTGGTGGGAGATTGTAGTACCAGCTTTGAGCGATGTCTCGAGCTATGATTACGAAGGACTTTGCCATGGTGTACTCGTCCCCTCCTGCCGCTGCCATTGTAGCTTCGTAACTCATTACGAATTGGTGGGTGTCTACACTCCCATCGTACCTTGGTAGATTTTGTGGTTTGTATTCGTGCGGCCAGCTTTTGGTTTATAATATTTAGGTTAGGGGGTATTTCAGGTCGTATGGCATTGGCGGAGGTTGGTTTCTCTAAAATTGCTATATGACTGGGGGAATGTATTATGGGTAGATCTAGTGGAGGCGAGGGGGTGGATTTGGGTGAAGCGGGGGTGGGTTTGGATGGAGTGGAGGTGGGTTGTTGTTGAGCTTAGGCTCGTGGTCTAGATTCTCTTCGAGGGCTTCCAAGTATTCATACATTCTCCTGAGCTTCTCTCTAGCCTCGTCAGCCTTCTTCCTAATGACGCACGCCTAGTCTTTGATGTGCCTCGACTCTGCTTCTTTTTTCTTGGATTTCCTCATGTATTTGGCTTAGAGCCTCGAGGCCCTTTTCCTCGGTGTCTTCGTCGTCGTCTTGATGTACGGCGCTAGCCTCGTCAACTCTGGGTGTCGCACCCGTTTTTAAGAATAAAACCAGATACGCACCATATGTGAGCCTAAAAAGTCAAATCTCACGTATAGCTACAAATAAGGGTAATATCGAAAGACAATGCTCAATATATAATGTATTTAGTATAAATGATATAACATTAAACAGCGGAAAGACAACTCCGATCTTCGGGTGAAGACTCCAATTCCACAGGGACAACTGACTGGTTGATCACAAGCCTAATTCCTTCAAACTCTAGTAATCTGGTACCCATCCGGGATTTTTATCCAAATATTTGAAAAGTAAAGCAAGCGTAAATACATGTCGTACTCAACAAATATAACATGTGGTTCATGAGGCACAAAAGGCTGACACTGGTTTAACTACGATTAGCTTTTAGTGAGTCATCTTTTAACAATTGAGTAGCAACCAGTTTATTCACATATAATCATATAACACATAAATAATAAATAGCATCAACAGTAATCATGTTCTTGCCGCACTAAGCTGCAACCGCTTCTTCTTCTTGCCGAGGACCACTGCCTCCAACGCCAATTGGAACGCTGAATCTGGACAGGTAGGCACACTAGCTTGTCTGCTCTGGCTGACTGTTCTTGTGACTGACTGTGATACGGGTTAAATTTGGCACCTTTAGTTTCTTTTTTAATCCACTTGTTAGTTGTTACAACAATTATTATTGGAGCTTCGATTCGATTTGACATACACCAAAACATTCAATGAAGTGGCACGCGTTTTCCCAGTCCAGTAGGAGTACTAGTCAACCGTAGCGTCAACTCCATGGCAGATGACAGGTAGTTCCTCAAAGATATATGAACACGAGAGCTTTGAAGCTCCTATCAGAGCACTCCAAGTTAATTTGGTCTAGTTCTTTTAGGGCCTTCTATTTCTCAGAAGCTATGTGCTCCATCGTCTCCCTTCTCTATTGCTTACTTATCCTCTTGTCTATCAATATTACAGTAGTCACAGCTGCTGAAGCAAACAAAACAGAGATCGACCGGCAAGCACTCCTTTGCTTCAAGTCCGGCATCACCTCCGACCCACTTGGCATCTTGAACTCATGGCGCAACACCTCACGCAACTTCTGCAACTGGTCAGGGGTCACTTGCAGCACAAGGCTTCCACCCCGTGTGGTCTCGATAGACCTCACCTCCATGCATCTCGCTGGACAGATATCTGGTTGCATAGCAAACCTGACATCTCTGTCGCAGATAGACCTTACAGATAATAGCCTATCTGGAGCCATCCCTGACGAGCTGGGCATGCTTCCTGGCCTCCGAACTCTGAAGCTTGCCGGCAACCATCTTGAAGGTAACATCCCTGATTCGCTCGGCTCTAGCATGTCTCTCAGCTATGTTAATCTTGCAAACAACAGTCTCACTGGTGGTATCCCTCACTCCTTGGCCAGTAGCTCCTCACTCAGCACGCTAATCCTCTCGCGTAATAAACTTGCTGGTGGCATCCCGGCAACTTTGTTTGCTAATTCATCCACACTTACTACGGTTGATCTCCAGATGAATTCTTTGACCGGTGTTATCCCACCTTTTGATAAGGTCACAGCCCTCAAGTACCTTTATGTTACTGAGAACTTCCTTTCTGGAAGTATACCTCCTTCGATAGGGAATATTTCTTCTCTCCGCTTTGTATTCCTAGGCCAGAATCTACTTACAGGATCAGTTCCAGAAAGTTTGGGTCACATTTCAGAACTTTCTGAACTGGATCTCAGTTTCAATAGCTTGTCAGGCTATGTCCCCATGCCCCTTTACAATTTGTCTTCAGTCAAATACATTAGCTTAGGCAGCAATGGCCTTGTTGGGCAGTTACCATCTTACATTGGCTACACACTACCAAGTCTCCAAGTCCTTATTATGCAAAGCAACAATCTGGAGGGCCTGATCCCTGCTTCACTAGAAACTGCATCAAATCTCCAAGTGCTTGACCTATCAAATAACTCCCTGTATGGTCGTATTCCGTCTCTTGGGTCGTTGGCAAAATTGCGTCAAGTGCTTTTAGGAAGGAATCAGCTAGAAGCATATGACTGGCAATTCCTTTCCACCCTAACAAATTGCACACAGCTGACAAAATTGGCCCTGGAGGGAAATATGATGAATGGCAGCCTACCTGTATCAATAGCTAATCTTTCCACAAGCCTTGAATATTTGTTGCTTGGGTCCAACCAAATATCAGGCTCCATACCTGTTGAGATAAGCAATCTTGTTAATCTCACTATGCTTAGCATGGAAAACAATTTGCTCTCAGGAAGTATACCTGCTTCGATGGGGAAGCTGCGAAACCTATTTATCCTGAACCTATCCAAGAACAAATTATCAGGTCAGATCCCTTCCTCAATTGGTAACATTAGTCAATTGGGAAAGCTTTTCCTTGACGACAATGACTTCAGTGGAAACATCCCTAAAAGTTTGGGTCAGTGCTTAGGGTTGGTTCAGCTGAACTTGTCCTCTAACAGCCTTGATGGATTGTTACCAAAAGAAATATTTCGTGGTCCTCCCCTCTCTTTGGGTTTGGACCTGTCATTCAACAATCTCACGGGGGGAATACCAGATGATATTGTCAAACTGGATCATATAGTCCTTCTAAATGTTTCCAACAATATGTTTTCTGGAGGTTTCCCTCTAACATTTGGGGACTTGCTCTTCCTCCAGTATGTTAATCTTTCTCGAAATCACTTATCCGGTAATGTGCCAGAAGTCATTGGAAACCTTTTTATGTTAGAGCAGCTTGATCTGTCTTACAACAACTTTCAAGGGCAAGTTCCGACACATGGGGTCTTTAAAAATTCCAGTAGCGTACATTTGGAGGGCAACAAGGGGCTGTGTTCAAACTTCCCCATGCTAGCTCTGCCACCTTGTGGTGACATCACAGACACTAAGAAAAAGAAACATGTGCCACTTCTGCCAGTAGTGGTGCCAATGGTCATGGTAGCTTTCCTGCTATTGTTGTTTTGTTTATTCAGTCTTTGGAAGAAAATATTGCATCTTGTTGTTACTCATTGGAGAGGAGAAGGAATTTATATATTTCCACAGCTTGGTGCATTGAAGAATGCGTTGTGCTTCCTCACTCCTGGGACAGGGAGAGATGTGGAAATATTTCCAATCCACCAAGAGACACTGAAGAAGATATCCTATGGTGACATTGCTAAAGCTACAAACTTGTTCTCGCCAGTCCATAGAATCAGTTCAACTCGTACTGGATCAGTTTATGTTGGCAGGTTCAAGTTTGACACTGACATTGTGGCCATCAAAGTATTCAACTTGAATGAACACGGTGCGCATGACAGTTACTTAACGGAGTGTGATGTGCTAAGAATTATACGCCATCGAAATATTCTTAAATCTGTGACTATGTGCTCAAGTTTGGATGCAGAAAATAATGAGTTCAAAGCAATAATCTTTCAGTTCATGGCTAATGGCAGCCTTGAAAGGTGGCTTCATCCTAATCGACAGACTGAAAGACCAAAGAGAACATTAAGCTTGGGACAACGAATATGCATAGTAACAGATGTGGCTTCTGCTCTGGATTATCTCCACAACCAACTGGTACCGCCTTTAGTTCACTGTGATTTGAAGCCAAGCAATGTTCTTTTGGATTATGATATGACTGCACGTGTTGGTGACTTTGGTTCAGCAAAGTTTCTCTCCCCAGATTCTGGTTGCCTGAAACACCCAGTTCTTATCCAAGGAACAATTGGATACTTGGCACCTGGTAAGTTTGATCCCATTTCCCTTTTTTGCGGCTTATGCATGAATTTTATAGTACTAAGAGCATTGCAAATTTTGCAGACTACGGGATGGGCTGCAGAATCTCCACACGAGGTGATGTGTATAGCTTTGGAGTGCTTCTCCTAGAGATGATTACAGGAAAACGCCCGACTGATGAAATGTTTGTCGACGGACTTAATCTTCGCAATTTTGCTGAATCCATGTTCCCAGATAGGCTTGCAGAGATTCTAGATCCCCATATGTTGCATGAGGTATCTCAACCGTGTACAGAAGTATGGATGCAGCGCTGCATTATTCCTCTGGTTGCACTTGGCCTCTCATGTTCCATGCAATCTCCAAAAGAGAGACCTGGTATGCGAGATGTGTGTGCAAAACTCTCTGCTGTCAAAGAAAGCTTTTGTGAAGGTCTCATGATCAATTATCGAACTCTCCATGATGGTGCTAGTATGATAAGTTGTTTTCTCCAGGAATTACGAGATCTATGGGCAGGCTTCATTACTATGCAGCTCCAGGTCCTCTAGAAATGAATGGAAAGCGACCACACGACAACACATTAATTGATTATTTTTATCCTCGGCCTTAAACTTTCTATTTTGTGATGTGGATAAAATAAATGATTTAATATTTTCCAAAATTATGTAAGCTTTGGTTGGTTTGTTATCAACTTTGTCAAATAGAAATGATATTATAAAAGGTTTTGGAGTTAATTTTCCTAAGAGAGTTCAATTCATGTTGTTGCACTAATTTATTTGAGTAAAAAATAAATTCTAAAACCTTGATTAAGCGTTGAATAGGTTTTTGATCCATTTACAAAACAAAGTTCAAAATAGTTTTTGAAATGATAATTCAAATAAAGTTAAAAAAAATTCAAAGTACCTTAAAATAGTCTTTAAATGATTTTCTTAAAAGGGTTTTACAAATGTGTTTGAAAATCATGTATTTCAAAATATATTCTAATAATTTTTATTTCACAGTTTAATATATCATATAATTTGAACCTAGTTTAAAATTAAGTTTGAAAAATTATAAAATCTCGTTTCTATCGGCAACAAATTTCTCACCCAATTTTCAGCCTAAAATTCCTTCTCTTAAACTCCTCTGTCCCAAATAATTAGATTCCTAGAGTTATCTTAAGTTATTTTTTCTAAACTTTGACCGAATTTCTAGAAAAAACCGTCAAGATTTATAGCATCAAATTAGTATCATTAGATACCATAGAATATATTTTCATAAAATGCTCATATTATTTCATAAATATTGTTACTCTTTCCTATAAATGCCCCGTTCGCTGGTCTGAATCTTCGCTGAAACTGGCTGAAAAACACTGTTCTGGCTGAATTGTTGTGAGAGAAAAATACTGTTCCGGCTGAAAAAACAAGTCAAACAAGCCGAATATGGGGTAAGCCGAACAGAGCTAAAATTAGTTAAATTTACGATAGTTTGACTTGCACGGATTATAGAAATTGATTTATTTAGGGATGGAGAGAATAATATTCTTTTTCCATTTAGCTTCTGTTCGGTTCCAGGGGAACCGTGGTCGGGAACAAATCCAGCCAGAATTACGTGCCTAATTTGTATAAGCTTCCTCTAGGCAAAATAGTTCCTGCCCTAGAATGGTTCCCGCCTCTGTTCCAGCCAAACGGACGAGCCCTTAGGCGTCCAAAATCCTCCTTGGGCGAAACTCAACCGTCCACTTCCCTACGCTCCCTCTCTTCTATTCTCTGTGTCACCGAAGGGTGGGCCCCACCCTCACCCTTAGCTGTCTTGCACCCTCCGCCATTGTTGTGCCCGAGCTCACAACCAAGCGCCTCTTCCTTCACTCCCGCGCATCAATCCAACCCCACAACCGCACCCCAATGACTCCCCTCTTAAACCCCCTTCTTCAATCGACATGTTAAAGCACGTAATGGCATCTAAGCCGGCAATAACCAACGCCATTACCGCCGGACCAAGCTCCACAACCCGGCCATTCCTCCCTCCAGGAACACCCCGCGCACTCGCTACCACCACGCCGCCCATCAATGCGTACCCTCGACCGCTCCATCGCCATCAATCGCCATTGCCAAGCTTCACAGTATCCATGGCTGCCGCCCTCGATCTCTCCTTCCGAACTATCTCCGCTGCCTCCGTTGGGATCTACGACATTGCAAGGACACGCCACACTCGCTGCTCTGCTGGTTGATGAGAATCCCTATACCCGAAACACCAGCTTCCTAGCCTCGCCAGAGCCGCGCTAACCTGCAACCGCTTCTTGTTCTTGCCGAGGACCACTGTCTCCAACGCCAATTGGAATGCTTAATCTGGACAGGTAGGCAGGCTGGCTTGTTTGCTCTGACTGACTGTGACTGGGTCAAATCTGGACAGGTGCAACCACAACTAATCCTGCTTGTTCTTGTGACTGACTAATACGGGTCAAATTTGGCACCTTTATTTTCCAATTTTAATCCAATTGTTAGTTGTTACGACAATTTTTTTTTTATGAAGGTAACTATTATTGGAGCATCGATTCACAAACACCAACAATCCCTGAAGTGGCGCGCGTTTTCCCAGTCTAGTTGGAGTACTAGTCAACCGTAGCGTCAACTCCGTCACAGTAGACAGGTAGTCGTAGTTCCTCAAAGATATATGAACACGAGAGCTTTAAAGATCCTATCAGAGCACTCCAAATTTTGCACTCCTTGTATTTCTCAGAAGCTTTGTGCTCCACCGTCTCCTTTCTCTATTGCTTACTTATCCTCTTGTCTATCAATATTACAGTAGTCACAGCTGCTGAAGCAAACAAAACAGAGATCGACCGGCAAGCACTCCTTTGCTTCAAGTCCGGCATCTCCTCCGACCCACTTGGCATCTTGAACTCATGGCGCAACACCTCACGCAACTTATGCAGCTGGTCAGGGGTCACTTGCGATGCTAGGCATCCAACCCGTGTGGTCTCTCTAGACCTCACCTCCATGCATCTCACTGGACAGATATCTGGTTGCATAGCAAATCTGACATCTCTGTCACAATGCACCTTGCAGATAATAGCCTATCTGGAGCCATTCCTGACGAACTGGGCATGCTTCCTAGCCTCCAAAATCTGATGCTTGCCGGTAACCATCTTGAAGGTAACAGCTCTGATTCACTAGGCTCTAGCATGTCTCTCAGCTATGTTAATCTTGCAAACAACAGTCTCACTGGAGGTATCCCTCACTCGTTGGCCAGTAGCTCCTCACTCAGCACGCTAATCCTCTCGCGTAACAGCATTACTGGTGAGATCCCGGCTAATTTGTTTTATAACTCATCTACCCTTACTACGGTTGATCTCCAGATGAATTCTTTCACTGGTGTTATCCCACCTTTTGATAAAGTCACAGCCCTCAAGTACCTTTGTGTTACTGAGAACTTCCTTTCTGGAAGTATACCTCCTTCAATAGGGAATATTTCTCCGCTTTGTATTGCTAGGCCAGAATCTACTTACAGGATCAGTTCCAGAAAGTTTGGGTCACATTTCAGAACTTTCTGAACTGGATCTCAGTTTCAATAGCTTGTCAGGCCATGTCCCCATTTCCCTTTACAAGTTGTCTTCACTCAAATACTTTAGCTTAGGCAGCAATGGCCTTGTTGGGCAGTTGCCATCTGACATTGGCTACACACTACCAAGTCTCCAAGTCCTTATTATGCAAAGCAACAATCTGGAGGGCCTGATCCCTGCTTCACTAGAAAATGCATCAAATCTCCAAGTGCTTGACCTATCAAATAACTCCCTGCATGGTCGTATTCCGTCTCTTGGGTCATTGGCAAAATTGCGTCAAGTGCTTTTAGGAAGGAATCAGCTAGAAGCATATGACTGGCAATTCCTTGTCTCCCTAACAAATTGTGCACAGTTGACAAAATTGTCCTTGGAGGGAAATATGATGAATGGCAGCCTACCTGGATCAATTGGTAATCTTTCCACAAGCCTTGAATATTTGTTGCTTGGGTCCAACCAAATATCAGGCTCCATACCTGAGACAAGTAATCTTGTTAATCTCACTATGCTTAGCATGGAAAACAATTTGCTCTCAGGAAGCATACCTGCTACGATTGGGAAGCTGCGCAACCTATTTATCCTGAACCTATCCAAGAATAAATTATCAGGACAGATCCCTTCCACAGTCGGTAACATTGCCCAACTGAACTAGCTTTGCCTGGATGACAACATGTTATCTGGACAAATACCAGCAAGTCTAGCACAGTGCACAATGTTGTCTATGTTAAATTTATCAGTCAATAACCTTGATGGATCCATACCAAGTGAAATCCTTAGTATTTCTTCGCTTTCTTTGGGGTTGGACTTGTTAAACAACAATCTCACAGGAACAATACCACCACAAATTGGAAAACTGATCAATCTTGTCCTACTGAATGTTTCCAGCAACAAGTTATCTGGTGAAATACCATCTGAACTTGGCCAGTGTGTTTTATTATTATCCCTTCAGATGGAAGGCAACATGCTCAGTGGGGTTATTCCTCAGTCTCTCAATACACTGAAGTCCATACAACAGATGGATCTCTCTGTAAACAACTTATCTGGTTACATTCCAGATTTCTTCGAGAACTTCAAAACCTTATATCATCTTAATTTATCGTACAACAAACTAGAAGGACCAATTCCAGAGTCTCTCAATACACTGAAGGCCATAGAACAGATGGATCTCTCTGAAAACAACTTATCTGGTCAAATTCCAGAGTCTCTCAATACACTGAAGGCCACAGAACAGATGGATCTCTCTGAAAACAACTTATCTGGTCAAATTCCAGACTTCTTCGAGAACTTCATAACCTTATATCGTCTTAATCTATCGTACAACAAACTAGAAGGGCCAATTCCAACCAGTGGTATATTCAGAAATTCAAATGCAGTCATGTTAGAAGGTAACAAGGCGTTATGTCAATAAATTGACATATTTGCATTGCCGATCTGCCCCATGACATCAGCAACAAAAGGAAAAATTAATGGACGCCGGCTGCTATTAACAGCTCCACCGGTTACTATAGCTTTCTTGTCACTTTTATGTGTTGTCGTCACTGTTATGAAGGGAAGAATAACCCAACCATCTGAAAGCTATAGAGAGACAATGAAGAAGGTGTTGTATGGAGACATTCTTAAAGCAACCAATTGGTTCTCTCCAGTTAACAGGATCAGCTCAAGTCATACTGCATCTGTCTACATAGGCAGGTTTCAGGTTGATATAGACCTTGTTGCCATCAAGGTATTTCATCTTGATGAGCAAGGTTCGCTCAATAGCTTTTTCAGAGAGTGTGAAGTGCTAAAACATACCCGCCATCGCAATCTTGTTCGAGCAATTACCTTGTGCTCGACAGTTGATTTTAAGAACAACGAATTTAAAGCTATAGTACATGAGTTCATGGCAAATGGTAGCTTGGACATGTGGATACACCCAAGGCTACACCAAGGTAGCCCTAGGAGGGTGTTAAGTTTAGGCCAAAGGATTAGTATTGCTGCAGATGTGGCTTGTGCTCTTGATTATATGCACAACCAATTGACACCTGCATTGATTCACTGCGATTTGAAGCCTAGCAATGTTTTGTTGGTGAAAGCATCTAGGCCCCTAGTTGGGTTTTGGTGATTAATGACAATACAAAATTACTATAACTAACGTGTGTTTTGCAGAGACAATTAAGTTAGGTCATGGTAATGGAGATCGATTGGGCAATCAATGTGGTCTTGCCCCTACGATGGAAATCGTTTCGGTTTTCAAAGGATGGACGACAAGGCTAAGGATGGACTAGTTCTAAGTGTCGATTGGAGTTGGAGAGACACTTAAAGTAGTTTAGGACTTTGTTTTTCCTTTGGCCGTACTATTAAGGGAGGTATAGACGGGTAGCTTGACCTAGGTGAGTCTAGTGAGTTAGGTGTGGTGCACACTTGTTAAAACTAGCGCTAGGTAGCTCCTATATATGGCTAAGATCCAATGGAGCTAACTTCATTCACGTATGATCGAGAGTTGGAAGTGAATGGAGGGTCAAATACTGACCGGACGCTGGCTTCGGTGTGACCGGACGCTGGCGCAAAGTCCGGTCACTTCATTTGACTGAGGTGAAATCATTCGGTGTGACCTGACACTGGAAGGTCAAGTGACCGGACGTTGAGAGCCAGCGTTCGGTCGACTCCAATGAGGTTTCAGAGAGGGAAAATCGTGACCGGACGCGTCCGGTCAGTGCTGACCGGACGCTGGTAGCATCCGGTCACACTGTAAACTCTAGAGTTCGGGGTAGTACTGACTGGAGCGTCCGGTCAACATGACCGGAGCGTCCGGTCATCCCGCAGAGGCACATACCGGTTCATTTTTCAGTCCATGTTATAAATAGAAGCTCCACTCGTGTGTGGAGGCACTTTTGCTCATTTCAACAGCTGAGAAACACCTTAGAGAGTGCCAAGAAGAGCAAGGTCCTAGTGAGGCGATTGAGATTTGAGAATCCCAAAGAGAGCCCTCATTAGTGAAGATCAAGAGTAGCAAAGTGTGCATCCACCTTCTCATTAGGCTTGTCGTGGTCAAGTGAGAGTCCGTGCTTGTTACTCTTGGTGATCGCCATCACCTAGACGGCTTGGTGGTGATTGAGAGTTTGGTGATCATCTGGAGTTTGTGGATGACCCAACTCACATTGTGAGCGGTTGTGGGTGATTCACCGCGACGGAGTGTCAAGAATCAACCCGTAGAGAGCACTTGATCCTTGCGCGGATCAAGGGGGGCTACACCCTTGCGCCGGTGCTCTAACGAGGACTAGTGGGGAGTGACGACTCTCCGATACCTCGGCAAAATATCGCCGCGTTTCCTCTACTCTCTTTACTTTGTGCATTTATTTTGAGCATTTACTTTGAGCAATTCAATACTTGTCTTTACATTCATAGAATTGCCATGCTAGAGTAGGATTAGAAGTTATGTTACAAGTATTTTGTGCGGTAGAACACTTAGAAATACTTTCTAGGCACAAGAGGTTAATTGGGCTAACAGTAGGATTTAATTATTGCAAAGAAATTTAGAATTAACCCAATTCACCCCCCTCTTGGGCATCTTGATCCTTTCAATTGGTATCGGAGTCTCGTGCTCACATTTTTAGGCTTTACCGCCTAGAGAAAGATGTCTAACGGGGATGGATCTCCTCCTATCTTTGAGGGAGATGATTTTCCTTAATGGAAAATTCGCATGGAGGCGTATTTGGAAGCTCTAGATGTTGGTATTCTTAGAGCTGTCTCACAAGGCTTCCCAAAACCTTAGGATGCTACTCACCTACAAGGCGATGAGGTGAATTACGAGAAGTGAAATGCAAAGGCTCGAAACACCATTTTTAGAGGCATTTGTAAAGATGTGTTCAATCGGGTGAGGAACCACAAAGACGCCCATGCACTATGGTCGGACGTTTATACGCTCCATGAGGGAACAAAGAGTGAGCCTGAGGAACGCTATCATCTTGTCATGAAGAAACTCAACTCTTTTGAAATGCTTCCTAAAGAATGTGCTAATGAGATGTATTCACGTTTGAATGTTCTTGTAGAGGAAGTTAATGGGCTTGGACTCAAATGCAACCATCCGATGTTGTAAGAAAGATATTGAGTGTCCTCTCCATTGATAAATATGGGCATATTGTAACCGTGCTACATCAAGGTGATCTTTCCACCGCTACACTGACATAAATCTTAGGAAAGATCAATACTCATGAGATGTATATGCACATCACACCTCAAGATGACTCATCCTCTACAAAGAAGAAAGAAAAGCAAGGCTTGAGTATGAGAGCTCAAAGTGATGATGAAGTTGATGATGAAAGCCTTGCTCTCATGGTGAAGAAAACCGCCAAGATGTTAAAGAAGCTCAACAAGAGTGGCATCAAGTTCGATGGAAAGAAGAAGTTCTTCACAAGCTCAAGAAGAAAGCCAATCTCCGAGATAGATTGCTACAATTGTGGCGAACTTGGTCATCTAGCTCACCAATGCACAAAGTCCAAGAAAAACAAGTTTAAGAACAAGAACAAGGGCAAGAAAGATGACTCAAGCAATGAAGATGAAGATGAGAAGAAAAAGAATAAGTCATACGAGAAGAGAGATGGCAAGAAGGACTTTCACAAGAAGAAGAGTGGAAATGCTTACATTGTCAGTGATTGGCTCACGGATATTGATTCATCTAGTGGATCATCCGATGATGATAGTGACGACGAGAAGGTGGCCGCTATTGCTATTGATTCTTCATCATCTTCACCGTCACCATCACCATCATCCTCTACACACCTATGCCTTATGGCAAAGGTGAACGAAAGGTATCACATGATGATGATAGTAGTGGTGATGATCATGCTCATAATGATAATAGTGATAGTGATAGCGATGATGATGAATATGAGTCACCTTATGATGATCTTGCTAAATTGCTAAAGAAATACACTAAGATCATTATAAAGACTAGAGCTAAAAGTGAAAAGTTTGAGATTAAGAATGATTCTCTTTTAGCTAAATGTGACATAGCCGAAAAGGCTAGTGTTGAGCTTAGAGAAGCAAATGATGCTATGTCATCCAAACTCAAGGAGCTCAAATCTTCTAAGAAAGAGCTTAAAGACAAACATGATAAACTTGAGCGGGTGCACAAAGAGCTCATCACTAGCCATAACAAGCTAAAAGATGAATATACTACTCTCAAGATTAATCATGATAATCTTGTTATTGCTCAAGAATTTTTATCCAATGAGCCACATGATGCTACTAACGATGTTGTTAAGATTGATATAGCTACATCATGTGAGGATTTAATTGATGAGAGCATTGAGCAAGGATCTAGTGGCAAAGGCAAGCATGTGGTTGAGTGCAATGATTATGATGAGTATGTCAAGCTCAAGCATGGCAATGAAAAGCTCAAAAATGAGTTTGAAGAGTTCAAAATCCATAACACCATTGTGCTAGAAACCCTTTATCATGATGGTGATTTGGTCCTTGAGAATGAGAAGCTAAAAGAAGAAAACAAGAAGCTAAGGAAGAGAGGAACAAGGTTGCACTCAAGGAAGATAAAAGTAGTGATGCACTCAAGGAAAAGAACAAAAAGCTCAAGTTGGAAAAAGAACATCTTAAGATTGGATTGAGCAAGTTCACAAGAGGCAAGCACCTTCAAAGTGAGCTCTTAATGAACACCGTTATGAAGATGGATAGAAGTGGCATTGGATATGTGGCAAATGTAGAGAAGAAGGCTCAAGTTCAACAACACCAATCAAAACCAAAGCCAAAGAGATGCTTTGAGTGTGGATAAGAAGGCCACTTTGCTCATGAGTGCCAAACTCCACCACCACAACCCTTGCCTAAGCATGCTAGACCATTTGCCTTCGATGCTCACTACATGCTTAGAAAGGATTCTAGTGGAAAGATAAAAGTGATGTTCTTAGGACCTCCAAATAAGAATAGGCCTAAGAAAATTTAGGTTGTAAAGTCACTTGTTGAGAAGGTGAAGGGCCCTCAACAAGTTTGAGCTCCAAAAGCTTGATCTCTTGTGTGTAGGTGAACTACAAAACCGGTAAAAGTTATTGGGTTATTGATAGTGGTTGCACACAACATATGACCGGTGATCCTCGTATGTTCACCTCACTAGAAGAAGTATATGGATAAGAAAGAATCACATTTGTGGATAATTCAAAGGGCAAGGTTAAAGAATTGGACAAAGTGGCAATATCAAATGACCATTCAATCTCAAATGTGCTATATGTTGCTTCATTGAGCTTTAACTTGCTATTCGTTGGGCAACTGTGTGATCTTGACTTCCAATGCTTGTTTACCGAGAAGAAAGTTGTTGTATCTAAGAAGGATGATGAACAAGTGATATTTAAAGGATTTAGATACAACCTATATCTAGTGGAATTCACCTCCGAAGATGCAAACTTAAAGACTTGCCTATTCACCAAAACAACACTTAGGTGGCTATGGCATAGAAGACTTGCTCATGTTGGGATGAGCTCACTCAAAAAGCTAATGAAGAATGATTTGCTGAGAGGGTTGAAGGATGTGAAGTTTGAGGAGGACAAGCTTTATAGTGCATGTCAAGCTGGCAAGCAAATTGTAAATACTCATCCAACCAAAGCTTTCATGTTAACCACAAAAGTGCTAGAACTCATTCACATGGATTTATTTGGACCAACAACATACAAAAGTTTGGGAGGAAATCTTTATTGTCTTGTGATTGTTGATGATTATTCAAGGTATACATGGGTATTCTTTCTTCATGACAAATCCAAAATTGCATCTTGCTTCAAGAAGTTTGCCAAGAGAGCACAAAATGAATTTGAAGTGAAGCTCAAGAAGATAAGAAGTGATAATGGGAAAGAATTTGACAACATAAACATAGAAGCTTATTGTGATAAAGTTAGAATCAAACATGAAGTCTCCGCAACTTATACTCCTCAATAAAATGGTGTAGTTGAGAGGAAGAACTGGATATTGATCACTCTTGCAAGAATAATTCTTGATGAGTACAACACCCCCGAAGCTCTATGGGCGGAAGCAATCAACACCGCATGCTATGCATCCAACCGCCTATTTCTTCAAATGTTTCTTGGCAAGACACATTATGAGTTGCTTAATGGGAAGAAGCCGGACGTCTCCTTCTTTAGGGTGTTTGGATGCAAATGCTACATCTACAAGAAGCGGCAACACCTAGGGAAGTTTCAAAGACGTGATATTGGTTTTCTTGTTGGTTACTTATCAAAGTACAAAGCATATAGAGTATTTAATCATGCCACCGGCTTGGTTGAAGAAACATATGATGTGGAATTTGATGAATCCAACAGCTCCTAAGGAGCACATGAGAATCTTAATGATGTAGGTGATGAACCATTGAGGGAGGCTATGAAGAACATTCCGGTTAGAGACATCAAGCCTAAAGATGATGAAGATGATGTACAAGTAATTGATCCACCCTCTTAATCAAGTGTACCACAAGATGGTGAAAAAGATGGGAGAGTAGAAAATAAAGACACTTATGTCTCCCATGAGTAAATGGTGGTACAAGCACAAGATGTTGATGCTCCACAACCTCCTCCTCAAGTGATCAATAGAAGAAATACACCTCTACTACAAGATCATCCACAAGATCTCATCATAGGGAGTCCATCAAAGGGTGTAATGACTCGTTCACAAAAAATTACTTCATTTATTGCTCATCACTCTTTTGTCTCTTGTTTTGAGCCTACTAAGGTTGAAGAAGCTCTTCAAGATCCGGATTGTATAAATGTCATGCATGAAGAGCTGAATAACTTCACTCGCAATGAAGTGTGGACTCTTGAAAAGCGGCCAAAAGGAGCAAGAGTCATTGGAACAAAGTGAGTGTTTCGAAACAAGCAAGATGATCAATGTGTTGTTGTGAGAAACAAGGCAAGACTAGTTGCAAAGGGGTTCTCTCAAGTTGAAGGTTTGGATTTTGGAGAGACCTTTGCACCGGTTGCAAGGTTAGAAGCCATTCGTATCCTCTTTGCATATGCATCATATCATGAGATGAAATTATATCAAATGGATGTGAAAAGTATATTTTAAATGGCTTTATTAATGAACTAGTTTATGTTGATCAATCTTTCGGGTTTGAAGACCCTAGATATCCTAATCATGTTTATAGGTTGTTCAAGGTATTATATGGGCTTATGCAAGCTCCAAGAGCTTGGTATGAGCACCTTCGGGATTTTCTCATTGAGAAGGGCTTCACCATTGGGAAGGCCGACACCACACTATTCACTAAGAAGCTTGATTGGTATATCTTTATTTGTCAAGTATATGTTGATGATATCATCTTTGGATTATCAAATGAAGATTCTTGCAAAGAATTTGGTGAATTGATGTCGAAGGAGTTCGAGACGTCAATGATTGGAGAGCTTACATTCTTTCTTGGTTTTCAAGTCAAGCAAATGAGAGAAGGAATTTTCATCTCTCAAGAGAAATATACAAATGATCTTCTTAAGAGATTCAAGATGAATGAATGTAAGCCAATCAAGACACCAATGCCTATCAATAGATATTTCGACCTAGATGAGGGAGGTAACAAGGTTGATCAAACTCTCTACCGTTCTATGATTAGTAGCTTGTTGTATTTAACCGCATCTAGGCCCGACATCATGTTTAGTGTGTGTATGTGTGCTAGATTTCAAGCTAATCTTAATAAAACTCATTTAATTACCGTAAAAAGAATCCTTAGGTATCTTAAGCACACACCAAGCATTGGCCTTTGGTATCCTAAAGGAGCTAGATTTGAATTAATTGGCTATTCTGATTCGGATTATGCTAGTTGCAAAGTTGATAGAAAAAGCATATCCGGAGGGTGCCATTTGCTTGGTAGATCACTTGTGTCTTGCTCCTCCAAGAAATAAAATAGTGTGGCTTTGTCCACCGCCGAAGCGAAATACATTACCGTGGGTGCTTGTTGTGCACAAATACTTTACATGAAACAAAATTTGCTAGACTATGGTGTAGTTCTAGAGAAAGTACCTCTTTTGTGCGACAATGAAAGTGCGGTAAAACTTACAAATAATCCGGTTCAACACTCACGCACCAAGCACATAGATATCCGTCATCATTTTCTTAGAGATCATGTTGCTAAAAATGATATATCACTAGAAGGTGTAAGAACTGAGGATCAATTGGCGGATATCTTTACAAAACCGCTAGATGAGGCAACGTTTTGTCATTTGCGGAATGAGCTCAATGTGCTTGATTTTAGTAACTTCACTAAAAGATGAGCTTGTATTGTCCCTTGCATTGCATTATAATATACTACATGTTTATTTTGTGCCAATGCACATAGGGCTTGTCTAACATGGTTAAGATAACCGCCGAAAAGCATGTAAAGAAGCTTAACCTTGGATCAAACTTGACAAGTAACTAGATTTACATTCAAGTATTGCATATGCATGAATGTTGTTTTATCGTTTATCTTAAGTTGCCCTCTGTTTGCCTATTTTCTTAAAAAGAATTATAGCCTACGGCAAAATATTTTGAAAAACTTGAGGGTTTGAGAGAGGTCACTCACATCGGTCCCAATTGGTGTTTATTTGGATCTTATTTGAGTTGGGACTTGATTGGGAACAGGCAGCACGAAGGACAGTGAAGACTTGCTGGAAAAAGAGTGACCGGACGCTGCACCGGACTCTGATGTCCAGCGTCCGGTCAGTTCACAGGAGGTGAACCTGCTGCGAAGGAGTGACCGGACGCTAAAACAGTGTTTTCCCAACGTCCGGTTAGGAGGAGCTTCAGCGTCCGGTCGATCATGAAGACATCAAGGCTAGGTGACCAGACACTGGCTGCGTCCGGTCGGTTTCCACCGGACGTGTCCGGTTACGATTCCAGAGGAATTGGACCTCTCTGGAATCGACCGGACGCTGGGTGGTAGCGTCCGATCGCTACCACCGGAGCGTCCGGTCAGTAGAAATTGTGCGGCATCAGAACTCTTTCTTCGTTTCCTTTTCTGATCCGCTGGGGGCCACCTTATTTAATCAAAGTGACGGGGCTTTGACCTATTTTATCCGCTGTCATCACCGCCATAGCCCCTGCCCGCGCTCGCCTCTGCCTAGCCGCCTAGCTCGCCTCTACTGCCGTAGTCCAGTGCCGTGCTCCACGGTCCCAAGCGCCACCACGTTGTGCTTCCCCACGCTCCCAAGCCGCCGTAGCTCACCTGCTCCCGCACCAGCACCGTCGTGCCGTGCCATCCCGAGCCTGCGCGGCACCAAGCTGCCTCTCCCGCGCCGTGGCCTGCGCCGCCGTGATCCAGAGCCGCCCCTTAGCCGTCCAGTGCCGGTAAGGCCTTGTCCTATCGCCGTCGTACCCTAACCCACATTGCTTTGTTCATAACCTAAATCAATTTCAAAGCATTGTTCTCAACTGCATTCAGGGCCGTCACTTCACCGCTAACCCTAACCCTAGATTTGGTGGTTTCTCGCGGTTTGCTTCTCTTCTTTTCGGATCACCGGTTCGTCAGATAGCATGCCCGCATTTCAATTTCATACCTAAATTGCTTCCTTCCTAGGTTTTCACATCTATTAGGTATATTGTATTTATTTGTATACCCTATCTATTCTATCATGCAGCGAGTTAGTGCTGTTGAGGTGTTAGTGGCGGTTGACAGTTAACTCGGAGCCAAGCTCGCGAGTACGGATCGAGGTCAAGCCTCGAAAGTGTCAGAGGCAGTTGTTTCCTATCAGCGGCAGTTGATTCTCTTCAGATTCATCAGATGGCTCACACGAAGAATGTCGTGGTAGTCCAGGAGATGAGGATCTAAGGCATCCACCTCGCTTGCCTGCAGATCCTAAAGGCAAGGCGACAAAGAAGGTTGCATCAAAGAAGCGCAAGTACCCTGATGCAGAGACAGCCAGAGCAGCTGCAGTCACAAAGGCCACAGAGCATACCGAGAGAGGAGGCGCTCGTAGTGGAGTCCGGATTATCGATCCACTTTCACCAGATGCGATGGCTACACTTCAGCTTGTTGAGCATCTTCATAGTGGTCCAGCTAGGACCCTCATGATTGGAGGACGACGTGTTGCTGTTGATGAGGTTTAGCCTTAGGGCGAGCCACAGCAACAGCCTCAGCCATCACAGCAGACTCAGTAGCCTCAGCCAACTCAGTAGACACAGGAGGCACAGCCGACACAGTAGTCTTAGGAGGGTGAGCAGGTCCAGCAGGCCGAGGAGACAGAGCTGGCACCACAGCCACAATTACGCCGCTCTGGTCGCACTCGTGTCCCAGTTTCACCGAGGTCCAGTCACTTAGAGGAGGGGTTCTCGTTCACCACCTCGTCCATAGGGTCCGCCTCCAGTGACCTATCTTGACCTAAGGG
The DNA here is from genome assembly GCF_019320115.1 of Miscanthus floridulus. Taxonomy (NCBI): domain Eukaryota; kingdom Viridiplantae; phylum Streptophyta; class Magnoliopsida; order Poales; family Poaceae; genus Miscanthus; species Miscanthus floridulus. The sequence goes on from NC_089590.1 coordinate 12,754,703, forward strand.
CCACCATGGCCAAGCAGGTACAACAGCTGAGGTTCGTGGACTTCGAGGTGTGGTTTCCACCTAGGAGGGATGAGAGAGCATCAGAGGAATTCTATACACCCCTGCAGGAGGACTTCTACAATGCCTATCTTAACAGTGGGGTAATTTTCAGATCTCAGAGGGTGTGCCACATTGACTCTATAGTTGCAGTAGCTGGAGAGCACATTCGTCTCTACCTTACATATCTGCCGGGGCTAACAGATTTGATTGGACGGACAGGATTATATGTTCCATCTTGGGTTCGTCAGTTCTATGCTTCTCTCTTTATTGACCTGCACCATAACTTCATACACTTTGCATTTAGAGGGAGAGACTATCAGATGATGAGCACTATAGCTAGGGAGATACTTAGACTTCAGGAGCAGCCTGTCAGACTTCATGAGGTTTGCTATGGACAGACTGCACCTCCTAGACGTCCGCATGGTGGCAATGTGCTCCCTACTGACTTGGTCCGTCACTGTTTCAGGGAGCCTTTTGACGAAGGGTCGAGGAGGAACCCCAGTGACCTTAACCCCACTGCTCGTGTGCTTGAGGCTATTATGAGGAGGACACTGCTTCCTAGGATGAGATACAGAGAGGGCTTGACTCGGATACAGCTTTGGCTTATCAACTCTCTGATGCAGCGGATAGTTTTTGATATTTGGGATCTTCTTCTGTCAGAGATGGAGGATACTATAGCTGAGGGCTTCAGAGG